>NW_009925374.1:4145-5349 GCF_000696875.1 Nestor notabilis | reverse complement strand
CGCCTCCTCTTGACTTGCTCCAGCAGCTCCTCGTCCCTCTTGTGCTGTTGCCCCAGAGCTGGATCAGGGCTGCAGGGGGGTCTCCCCAGAAACAAACACCTCCATGTTCTCTTGAGGTGTCCTGAAAGCTCCAAGCGGTGCCAGCCTGGCAGAGGTGCCTGTGGAACTGCAGAGACTTGCAGTGAAAGGCATTTCGGATCCTACAGATACTTCTGTATTTTATTTGGCGACTGTTTGTGGGTTCAAAAACATCTTCTCTTTCTGTGTGCAAAGCTCTGTCCACAAAACTGAGTGCAGAGGGGACACAATGCTGGGACACGCCACCACCTCATCCCACCTCCTCCCTGCACCATGGCCAGGAATGAGTAGTGGGTTATTAGGGAAGCCTTCAGACTCCTCTTCTATGTCTAGGGCTGAGCTGCTCCTGTATTTTGGGAATGGTCATTCAAGTACAGTTATAGTTAGACAGTGGCTATTTAATATCTCCTTTGCACTCAGGCACTGGCTTTGCCCAGCTGACTCAAAGCTGCCACTATGGGTGACTTGCATTGATTTATATACTTTTAATTTTCTGTTTTCTTTTAGTGGGAAGAGCCTAGAGTGGATTTTCTGCTCCTCAAATTCCTCTTGGGTAATAAGCAGGAAAAAAACCCATATTGATAATAAGTTGAATTCACTGGATCTATGATCTCAGCATACAGAGCAGTAGTACTGGGTACTCTGGACTACTCAGTCCTGTAAATGCTGCTCAGTTGTATGCATCTGATCAACAGCTACAGGTGCTTTATTTTTGCACATGATCCTTCTGCATCCCCTTTGCACATGATGACCTTAAAGGTCTTTTCCAACTGAAATGATTCTGTGATTCTGTGACCCCTTTGGGACAGCCCTTGCCCCGGAGAGGTGGAAGGTGAGTGGAGAGGTACATCCAGCAGGTTGAGGTTCCCGCAATCCTGATCCAGCTCTGGGGCAACAGCACCAGAGGGATGTGGAGCTCCTGGAGCGAGGCCAGAGGAGGCCATGGAGCTGCTGCAAGGGCTGGAGCAGCTCTGCTCTGGAGTCAGGCTGAAAGAGCTGGGCTGGGGCAGCTGGAGAAGAGAAGGCTCCTGAAGGGGACACCTTAGAGCAGCTCCAGTGCCTAAAGGGGCTCCAGGAAACCTGGAGAGGGGCTTTGGACAAGGGATGGAGGGACAGGACAAGGGGA
>NW_009925374.1:400-4043 GCF_000696875.1 Nestor notabilis | reverse complement strand
TTCAAGGCCAGGTTGGACACGGGGGCTTGGAGCAACCTGCTCCAGTGGAAGGTGTCCCTGCCCGTGGCACGGGTTTGGAGCTGGAGGAGCTTTAAGGTCTCTTCCAACCCAAACCAGTCTACGAGTCCATGATTCTTCAGTGCAGGACAGTGCCTCAAAGCACTGGGCTCATCCCTAACATGAACCAGGAACAGGGCAGTCCAGATGGAAACATGGAGTAAACCTGTGAGTGAACTGGACACTACAGCGCGATTCTGTGAGAGCCGAGTTGAACCCAGATTGTGGAAAAAACTCAGCCAAAAGCTGGCAGGAACTTACAGACATGTAGGACCGAGTTCCCACAAAAGAGTTTGCCATGGAGTCAATGAGCTGACCGCTGACCCCGAAATCACACAGCTTAATCTCTCCTCGAGAGTTAACCAGGATGTTGGAAGGCTTCACATCTGCCAACAGCAAGAGAAGAGCGTAAACGCGACTCTAGGTAGCATACAGGGCTCTTGTACTGCAGGCAGTTATTTTTAGGTTCCTCCTCTCACCTCTGTGCATGATTTGGTGCTTCTCTCTCAGATATGCCAAGCCTCTTAGAACCTAGAGGGAAACCAAAGACAGGATGAGATCAGAGCTGGGAAGGGAAGTGCTCTCCCTTCGGCAGGACACGTTGCATCAACTCCAGGAGCTGCCACACTGCAGCTTGGTGAGGAAAACCACCCCGTAGTGTCCACAAGTTTCAAGGTCTGCAGTTTATCACCAAGTCAATCACAGATTTGGGCTTAACCACCTGAGAAAGCTTCTCCTAAATCTCCTCCAGGAAAAGTCAAACGAATCAGTTCAACACAAGGGGTCAGAGCTACAGGGAGTGGTTGGGAATATGCTTTCCCTGTCCCCTCCTGCATACACCACAGCCTCTTTCCCCAGGTCAGGATAGGAACATGCATATGGGGAAATGAAGAAACATTCCTAAGGCAACACAAGCATTATTCCCAAACCATGCCCAGCAAATTCTTCCTGAAAGTCTGAAGAGCCACTGTAACTCACCGCTATACTGACTTTCCCCAAGATCTCCTCGGGAATTCTTTTGGCTTCTTTCAACACTTGATCCAAAGAGCCACCATCCTAAAATGAAGAACATCAAAATGACCAATGTGTCAATCCCTGGCAGGAAAACAGAGCAGCTGGAGGTACAGGCAGGCATGCCCAGGGAGGGTGAGTGGATATAAGCAGGACAAAGCATCCTAGCTCAGCATCAAGCACACTCCTTTGACAGCAAAAAGAAAGATACCTGGTGATCAGAGATCAAGCTTCTCACTGAAAACTATTTTAATGCTAACTTCTATCAGCTTTATTTCTTGCTATTAGTTATTAGCTTCCTTTCCACCAGTGGTAATGCAAGGATGATGCTGTCAGCACTGACCTGGAGGAGCAACACCACTGTTCTTGGCCAGAGATAACAGAAGATGCAAATTGTGCTTCACAGCAAGCTTTTGTTTACAAGATTTCCATTTGGCCAACCCCAAACCTCTGCTTCCACTTTCCAAAGGTTGATCTCTCTGTCATTTTAATGCCTACACAGGAGTGTGCAGCTCCTACCAGGAGCACAGTGCCCTTGCTGTAGCCAGAGCAAGGACCATGGCAGCTGCCAGCACTCTAAACCCACTCCACCTGCAATCCACCCAATTCTCTGCAATTTCAAGTCTTGGGGAGATGCAATTCAGATCATACCAGAAAGCAGCAGTTTGCAGAGGAGGAACAGAGACTCACCATGTGCTCCATGCAGATGGAGATCTCTCCATCGCTGTAGAAGGCTCCATAGAAACCCACGATGTATGGGGAATTGCACTCATGCAGCACCTGCAGCTCTCGGATGATCTGGTTCCTGATGGCTGGTTTGATTTCTAAATGAATCAGCTGCCAAGAAAGAAGAAAACACTCAAGGTTTAACACCCAAACTTCTAGGAACCAGACGAGCAAGTCCTGAGTGTTGGAAAGAAACAAAGTCTTCAAGGGAAGCTCTGCTTTGGCGTAGATTTACTCCACTTGCAGACTAACACTAAGGATAAGGGGAGAGGCTGAGCCCTGGGCAGCGTGTTAGTGACTGAAGCAAGTGCCAGACGTAACACGGCGACGGCGCAGGTACCAAGCGGAAAGGCAAGTCTCAAGTTTGATTCAGATCTGACTCAGCAGACAGGAGCTGCTGTAGACAGTGTAAGAAGAGGTGTTCTAATCTCAAGGAAACCACAGAGAGTAAAAAACCCTGAAGATTATGCACATGAAAAAGCAGTTGCTTTATTCTTCAGGCTCCACATAGAGTCAGTTAATGCAGCTGTGGGTAGGGAAGCAAGAGGCTAGAAAATACACCAGCAGGTCAGAAAAGGAACCACTGTTACTGTGAGCCCTGGGATACCCAACCCCAGGGTTGTCTGTCCTTCCCGCAGACCCAGCAGTGCTGGTCTCTGCAGGGGGGAGAGCAGTGCTGCAGCCTGCCTTTGCTCCAGTTTCCAAACACGGAGCTCCCAACAATCCCAAAACCACCCGGTGACAGCCAACATTCCGAAAGCAAACACGCTGGAAAACTCCAAGAGCTCAGCTCCGAATGAAGCCACGTAGAGAAGCGGATTTGCTCATGGACACTCACTAAAGCATCCCAATAGCAGGCAAGACCAGAGGCTTTCAAGGAAGCTGTCCCACAGATGAGCAGTTGCGCTGTTCACACTCAGCTCTGCCTTTTCTAAGAGGCAAAGCACCTCCCAGATTCCTGCTACAGGGCCCCACAGTAGCAGGAGTCGCACATAAACCCGTGTCTGAGAGGAACCACTGTCACAGCTGCTTGGAACTACCTTGGGAATATGTTTAAGTGGGTGGTGGGACACAGCTGGAGACAGCCAGGACCAGAGTCCCAACCCAGGCGAGGTGGGTAGGATGGTGTCAGGATGTAGACAGGTCACTGCACAGAGACCCCAACCGAAGCTGGCTCTCCCAAAGCCAGGGCGAGTGCTGGATGCCCTTGAGCACGATGCCACAGCCCACTCCACCCATCCCCTCATTACCTTCCGTGCCATAACGAGCCCTGAGGGTTTGTGCTGCACTTTGGTGACCACACCACCATTGCCAGCCCCCAGTTCAGAGATCCTCTCAAAGTCATCGTCCTTCAGCTCGCCCACTTTGGCTTTCTGTGTGAGGAAAGCTTCCAGGCGCTTCTTCTGCTGCTCGTCCAGCTCCAATTCCTCGAGCTTCTTCTGAAGGTCCACCAGGTTTGCCCTGGAGAGGGGAGGAGGAGACAGGAGGAACGGTTGGGAGACAGCGAGGGCAGCGCCAGAGAAACAGGGATTGGGTTTTTAGGGAAGTGGAGGGAAATAATTGAAACCCATCATCTGACACTTACGCAGCCCCTGACACAGCAACAAGACTAAAGCAAAGCTCTGGAAAGAGGCAGGGCTCAGCTGTGGTGCTGACAGGGTCTCTGAGACAGCGAGGCCCATGGTGCTCAACACACACATCTCCTCTGGAGAGGAGCTTTAGAGCAGTCAAGCCAAGAAGAAGGAAAATCTTTCAACCCTTAAAGAGGCAGCACAGCTCAGCCTGGAGGGAATGGCCGCACCAGGAACCTCTCCCTCTCCCAACACGGGCAGCCCAGCTTGGGTTTCAC
>NW_009925374.1:0-291 GCF_000696875.1 Nestor notabilis | reverse complement strand
GTGCTCCCCCAGCACCTGCTGCTGAGCTCCCATCCGGGCTCCAGCTGCTCCCTCCCATTTGCTGCCCACCCCTCTGTCCCCCACCACCTGCACCCAGGGTGATTTTGGGGGGGTGGGCAGGGTCTCTCCCCCCGCCCCTTCCACACAGCACCCCCAGGCAATGCTCTGCCTCTCCCTATCACTGCCTGTACCCCCCTCTCCACCACTGTTTGCCCCACACGTCCTGCTCAGAGAGCCCTGAATACTGCCCCAAATCTTCCCCTCATAAGCCCTGGTCACCCTCCTAGCTCC
>NW_009925373.1:570-807 GCF_000696875.1 Nestor notabilis | reverse complement strand
AAGCTCCTCCAGCTCCAACCCCTGCCCCGGGCAGGGACACCTTCCACTGGAGCAGGTTGCTCCAAGCCCGTGTCCAACCTGGGCTTGGACACTGCCAGGGATGGGGCAGCCACAGCTTCTCCATTCAATCCATTCCAGTGTCCCACTACTGCCACAAGGAAGAGCTTCTGCCTGAGATCCCATCTCCATCTCCTCTCATGCTCATTCCCAGGCTTGGGACCATCCTCTTGATGTCCC
>NW_009925373.1:0-418 GCF_000696875.1 Nestor notabilis | reverse complement strand
GCAGGTCCTTCTCCAGTGGGATGGTGCCCATCACCTCAAACAGCCTGGCAGAGAGGGTGACATCAGCCCTGGGATGCAGCAGTGTTGGGGCTGGCACCCGCTGGCATGGGGAGTGGGGACCCGTAGGCATGGGGACTGCTGGCACAGGGACTTGGTGGCATGGAGACCATGCAGCATGGGCAAAGGGGCATCTGGTGGCATGGAGACCTGCTGGTGTTGGGAATGGAGACCTGGCGGCATGGTGACGCAGTAGCATGGGGACCTGGTGCCACAGGGACAAGCTGACCCAGACATGGGGACGGGGACCCCACCAGCCCCCTTGGGCACCTCCTCTCATTCTCAGCCCCCCCCAGCCTGACAGCCCATGGGTGTCAGTGCCACCGTGCCACCCACCCTGTCCATACCTCCCAAACATGGG
>NW_009925372.1:1339-11345 GCF_000696875.1 Nestor notabilis | reverse complement strand
CCCGGTATCTACTTGGTGTGGAAAGTTTCCCCCCTCCCTGGCACAGCTGTCGAGTCCATCTCCCTTCTCCACCCCCGGCCTCAGCAAATGGCAGTCCTGAGTCTCCCGGGGAGACCTTGGCCACCCCGGCAGTGTCCCGACCCACTCCTCCTCCGGCCACCAACCGCCTCAGCTGGGGCCACTGCTCTCCCGGCCAGCTGTGTCTTGTGGGGGGCTGCCCCACAGCGTGACCGCGTCTTAAGGCGGGGGCACACTGAGGTGAAGAGGGCCAAGCAGTGAACCGGGGTTTTGCACCGTGGCTTTAGACGTCCTGTCTCACCCTAAGGCGCTGGGTGTTGGGTTCACTCTCATTCCCCCAGCCTCGAGGATGAGGATGAAAACACATGTGCATGACAAAGTCCATCTGCATTGCTGCTTGTGGTCTCCTGGCCATGTGCCAGGCACTCCAGACTCATTTGTGCTTCCTGCTTCAATGTATGCAACCCATCTTTCTATTCTGGGGCTTGCAGGGGAGAATGCAGGAGCTGTTGAAAGAAGACCTGCCATTAGAGCCATAAATAAGCTGGCTTTTCTTCTCTTACTCTCTTCACAGCCTCACTGGGTGTGGGAGGTTTTACCTAGGGGACAAAAAGCCCTGACACAGCCAGGGCAGCAAGCTGAAGCATCACTGGAGCACCTGGACATGACCTTCCAGGGCCACCACCACTTTCCCACCAGGTCGCCAAGCCATGGCAATGTCCCCATCCCTGGGCTGTGTGAACAAGAAGGGGGTGAGGATTCAACTGTGGGATCATAGCTACACCATAGCCCTGCAGGGAGCAGGAGAGACCTCTGCATCCCAGCTCATATGAAAGGGCAGCGGTGCCCCAGTCTCTGCTCAGTACCACTGCAGAGATGGGCTCAGCTGTGCCGGAGCCAGGAGTATGCCTGCAAGTGCCAGCTCTGCCCAGGGCTACCTCCTGGGGTAATGTGTGGGACGAAGTGTGTCCTGCGAATGGGAAGAACCAGGAAAGGGGGAAAGGCAGGAACAGCTTGGCTCTGCTGCTTATAAATACAAAATAATAGTAGGTCCTCTCCAGCGTGTGATTAGAACCCAGCCTCATAAACAGACCGCAATATTTACAGTGAACTCGTCCCCCCTGACGCTCTCCACTAGAAGCCATTTGGCTCCATCCAGCTGTCTGGTTCACCCCAGATAGCCCTGCTCACCATGGAGAAGCATCGCCTGGTCTGAGCCTGCCGGCATGCAGCAAGGGACAGGCAGCCAGGTAGGCTGGCAGGATGAAACTCCCTTTGAATAGCTTGGAAAAAGTACTCGTGGCAAATTAAGTGAAGCTCGCAGCCTCCACATGCTCTCTGGCTCGTCTCCATGGTGAGAGAGGCCTCCCTACCTTGCTGGGTTCCTTTGCTAGAGCACTTTCAGCTCCTACTAGATCTCTGCTTTTTCCTTGCCTTTTTTTTAAAGAGCAACTGCACTGAGGGCCTGATCCTTCCTTCCACCTCCTCTCTTTGGCATGCGTGGGAGCCGGTTTGATGCAAGGCACCCATGGAGGTTTTTGAAGACTGGCACAGAAACACTGAGGATGGGGATACTGGGCTCAGCCACGCTGTGCCTGCTCTGCAGGATGATATTTATTTAGTTACTGGTCACCAGTGACCTGGAAGAGGGCAGGATGAGGGCTTGGGGCACACTAGTGTTGATGCCCTTGTGCCAGGTGAACCAGCCACCCCCTGAAAACATGAAGTGCACAGGACTGAGAGAGCCCCACTCACCCCACTATGAGCTGGGGCAAATTTGTCCCATTCTCCCAGCCCCTGGCTGCAGAATGCACAAAACCAGAAGCATTATGGGCACCAAGCAGTAAAGAAAATCATGCGGGGCCCTCGCACAAGCTTCACATGTGGGTCATCCCCAGAGTTTGTGCTGGGATTGCAGAGACACAATAACAGGCTGTGACCAGCAGCGCTGGGCAGGGAAAATATATCCCTGTATAATTACCATATCCATCCTGCTGGCCAGCCTGGAGACTTGTCATTGTCCTTCTGAAGAGGGCAGAGGGCACTGAACACACCAAACCCTGGCCAGCCTGAAAAGAACATCTGAAGGGATCCCTGTGAACTAAGCTATGATTACTTCTTTTTTTTTTTCCCCCACAACAAAAGGAGAAAGAGACAATTAAGAGCAGGTTTGTAGTCGTGCATTTTACTGTGGGAGACACCTGTCTCTGGAGGAGGAGCACGCTGCAGCCTGGGGATGTTCGTGCTCTCCTGAGGGCAAGGGGCATGGGGAGTAGGGGAAGCCTGGGCACCCTCCCCTGCCATGCCACAGCCCCCAGCACACCCTGACCTGGCTTATGTCACCTCTGCTAAAGGCAGAGCTGTGCCTTTGGTTAATAAATGTTCCCTCCTGAGCTCCTCCAGGACACCCACTGTATGTGTCCTTGTCCACCACAAAGGGTGTCCCTCCTTCTTCTCCTTCATTGCTTCTTCTTGGGAGATTTGCCCCTAAGCCCACTTGCCTGGGGAGAAGCTTCCTCCTATCGTGCCACCAACCATCCCTATGTGACAGGGTGGCGTGTGCCTGTCTTGAGCTGTGATTTCCATCTGGAATACGGATTTTTTACATGACACACAATACATGCCATGACACTTGGCTTGCCTTCACCCCTGCAGCAAGAGAGGGAGGAGGGGAGACAACCAGCTTCTGCCCCTCTACTCTGCATGCTTACCTCTTTAGCAGAGAGATGAAAAAACCCTACTCATTTTTCACCCTGTGCATGTGTCCCCTGTTAGCAAGGCAGAGCAATTGCACACCTCAGTATTTTGGGGAGCCCATAGATGCCGTAGCAGTCAGGAGCCCACAGAGTGAATGTGACAGCCGTGCCCGCTGACAAGGGAGGTGATTTCCATTAGATGGAAATGGAGTCATAGGCAACAGGAAAACAAAATCCAATGCTGGCCAGGCAATAAGCTAAACAAAGGGCTGAGGTCTCTGCCCTGGTGTAAGAAAGGTCTCCCGTGCATACATCACCTCCACAGAGTTCAGGTCCATTGCACATTTTACCTGCATTCATTATAGCACCAGGGCCATTTGTTTGTGTATAATAAAGGGGGTCCAGGTGAAAAGCATGTAATTAGCACATCCATCATATAGGTTTTTTAGATATCAATAAAACATCGATTCCCTCCTTCCATAAATTCCTGTGCTGTGGTGAATACAAATCAGTAGCTGTGATGGAAAAGGAATGCATAACCCCGCACGGAAGTGCATAAATCTCCCCTCTCCACAGCATATCATTAAACCACTTAAACACTGAGGGGAAACTCCTCTTCCAGGTGCCAAGTGCTGCTCCCCAAGCATGCCTGAAGCCTTGGACTGATATTAGCAACAGCATGGTTACAACACAGCAGCTGGCCAGTGGTTCAAAGGTTTCAGCCAGACCTGTGCAAATAAGGGCTCCTTCCATGGACAGAAATAATTCACCATTAAGTCTTTTTGGTTTGGGGCAGTCAGATGAAATTTTATATGGTATTTTCTTTTCTAAATTCAAACAAAAAGCAAGGAGAAATTTTGGTTTGTTTGACCTGGAGTGTTTTGCTTGGTGTGAAACAAACACAAAAAGCTTCATTTTTATTTCATTTTACTCAGCCTCCTACTTTATCCATCCTTTCCCACCTTTTTTCACGCATGTGCAAAAACCGCAGAAGAGCCCTTATGTTTGAAACAAAACCTTAGGTGTATTCCTTGAAAACAGCAAAATAAAAAGTCACTTCTTACATTTATTTATTTTTTTGTCACCTAAGGTAATTACGAAATTTAGCTCATTTTTGGACGTTTCAGTTCCCCTGAAGCTGTGTAGAGAAGACAGAGCCAAGGTGTTCAGCACGAAAGCCCGGCTGAGGTTTGGCTGCTTGCAGGGCTGCCACCTCCACACTTTCCTGCCTCTTGCCAGCTCCCCCTTACCTCACTTCTGTACATGGCAGCAGACAGTGAGTAATGGCTCCATTTGTCAAAACCCTGTCACTTCAAGGCCACAGATGTCCCTCATTTTGCTGCCCCAGGCAAGGTCCTCTGCATCTCTCTGTTACTCAGCTCCTAAATTCCCCCCCAGCTCCCTGGCTGCTGTGCCTAATGGCAGCTTGGTGCCTGCCGGCCTGGCATGCACCAGACATCTCACAGGCAGGAGATGTAGGATGTGGTGTTGGAAACAAGTGCCTGGCAGTGACCCTCCTGGGATGCTGCCCTCCCCTGCAGCCCACATTGGGGTTATCTGGGGCCACCATCAGCATTTCTCCCGGTGAGCACCTGGACCTGATGTCTGTCCTTGCACAGCCCTGGCGCAATCCCCTGTCCTGCCCACAGACGTGAGCACAGGCTGTCGAGTTCAATGAGTTCTCCTTACTGGGGAGCATCCTGCATCCCTTCCCAAACCCTCCTTACTGGGGGTTACTCCCCATCTTCCATTCCTCCCTGAAGCCCTCCCTGAGCACTGTCCATGGGTGACAAGGTCCAACGAAGGGGGTGTGCAGCTCCAGAAAAACTGCCCCTGACCCTTTGCCTGCTCTGGCACTGGTTCTGCTCTCCCCTGGCGAGGAGCGATCGAAAGGAGTGCCTGTAATTGCAGCTGTCAGCAGTAACAATCACGGCACTACCATTATAAATGGCTCCAGCCTGACTTTTACTTACAGATTTCCCTCATGCGATGCTACAAGTTGTGCAAGGAAAAACTGCACTGCACAAAAGCAATTGCACCTTCCAGCTCTGTGGAAGGAAATTTATGGCTTGTTTTGGCCATAAAATAGAATGGACAGGGCTCAGGCTGCAGATCAGTGTGTCCTGACCAAGCAGGCTGGGGTGGATTGGAAGAAAGGAACAAAGGAACACCCGGCATCCCCTCTACATCACCCCTCTGGGTCTGAGCCTGGGTGACAGAGCCTCTGCCCCTGCCCGCTTGGTGGTCCCTGTTAGCAAGGGAAGGGTTTTAGTCTAATTCCTGCCAGACATATAAAATTGCAACAACATCTGGAGCCACAGAGGAACTGCAGCAGACAAGGATCTCAGGCTGCAGAGGGGACCCTTGCGGAATCTGCTGGCATTGAACAGAGGCGCTGAGAAATGCTGGGGTATCTCTGCTGCACACGTGTGGTTTGCAGCACCAGAGCTAATTTCTACTACAAGGACAAGGCTAGGCTGCGACCGGCCCGTGGCTGCCATCACAGACCAGAGCCGCTGCTTTTCAAGCAGCTGACTGGGAGCAGCCAGCACAAACCCAGCCCAGCTGCTCCCCAGCCCACTGCCAGGCCGGGAACACAGCTGCCTCTTGCATTCTGCCTTGGTGGCACAAGCACCTTCGGGACATGTTCCTACTTGCTTTAAGTGATTCTTTCCCATTTGACATCTGTACTGAGGCTGCAGGACCTGGAGCTGTATGTTACAGCACCTAGAGACAATTCACACTCAGCCCTGATGCATCAGGGAATGACCTGGAGATGCATGATTCCTTCCAAGCCAAGCAAGACCCTGCATGGAGAAACAGCCTAACCTAGTACTGTCCCAGGAGATCACCAAATGGACTTGCTGTGGACAGTGTCTGTCCCCTGCCATGCACTGGGGCATCGGTAGGCGTCAACCATCCTAAGGATGCTCGTGATGCAGGGCTCAAGTCAGGCAGGGTCAAACCAGGTTTGGCAGGAGCAGCTGTTGTTTTCCTAATGTGGTCCTTGCAAATAGGAAGCCTGTGGCCTTTTGTGCACTTTGATAAGGTTCAGAGGTTGTTAAAGAAAACACAAAGCTATGGCAGGGTTTCCAAAAATTCCCAGAAAGTTCAGATAGCTTTGAGATTTCTGCCATAGCTATTTCCACACACCTCAATCTCGCCCACACGTAGCTTTTTGTTGACATGCTGGAAAAGGGATACAGGTTTAGTGCAGAGAGTCGCAGTGACATGTCCTCCAGCATGTGGTTACACCAGTGCATCATGTCACACACAGTTATGGTCTATTCTTCCCAGTGGGGACTACTTGCCAAACACAAAGCATCTTCATATCAGCACCAAGGCACAACCCCAGCAATTGTCCATCTGCAGCCCATCAACCGTGGGGGTGGCACAGAAAAGGGTGGTTCCTCCAGCCCTACCCCACAGCCCCAAATCCATCTGGCTCTGGAGCAGAGGGAGGGAAAAAGAAGCTTGCTGCCTGGGCAGCAGGAGGGAGGGACCAGGTCAGTCATGCAAAGGACACAGTGCCACTGCCAGTGCTACCCCACTGCTTTATTGTTCATGTGGCAGCTTGGTGCTTGCAGCACCGAGATGTGCCCATACCTTGTGTTTAACTCTGCGACCTGCCATGACTTTGGCATGATGGTGATATTGGCTGTGCGACCTGGCAGCAGGAACTCCAGGGGCACTTGTTTCTTGCCCCAGATCACCTCCCTTCCCACTGTTTAGCAGGGTGCTGCCCCCCTTCCTTCACTCCCCTCTCATGGTATACCCTTCTGGGAAGGGGCCAGCAGTCAGGATGGCAGTGGGGAGGTAAGAATGTGTTTGAGGGAAGCGAGGCTGGGGTAAACGGGATGCGGACAGTACCAAGGCCACCTGGCACTTTACCAGCCCCTGTCCACTGGAAAACATCCCAAAGGGATAAGGGTCCATCCTGACCCAGGGCATGGTGGGGCAATGCTACAGACGTGTAAAGGTGCTGAGGGGATGGAAACTGCACAGCCCCCAGGAGTGAGGCAGTCCTGGGGCCAGAGCAGGGGGGTCAGAGGCTCTTCCCAGGACTCTCCTGGAAGCAGCCCAGGCAGCTCTGGGGCTCAGAAGAAGCAGCTCTTGTTTCTTCTCTAATTTTAGACCTTTTCAGGGTGTTCAGTTTTCTTAACCAGTGGTCAGCTGCTGTCTTCTCACACAAAGCAAGCATGCATAAATTAAACCAGACACATATATATGTATTGGAAACAATCCAGGAGCAATCACTTACACGCCAGCGAAGGGCGTGAAACCCCCCATCTGGTCCTGGTTGTAAGGCAGCACAGAGAGTCCCGTCTGAGCCACTGCCAGAACTCTCCCCAGGACTTGTACCTCTACTGTGTTGGGCAACACTGCACCCCTCAGAGTGCAGGAGTGTGGCTGGAAGCAACCTGGCAGAGGCATCTTGGCCTAAACTGTCTGGGCAGCTGTGTTTTTCCTTTTTCCCCGGCCGGGTTTCCAGGAAGAACTCCGTTGCAATCTCAAGCAAAGTGGAGGGGATGTGTGCAGGCAGCAAGGAGCTGCTGTCTTCTTGCAAACATCAGTCATGAGTCAGCCTGCTCAGGGGTGCTGGGTGATGAGTGGAGGCAGCCCTCCTACCCACACGGGACAGGCTCCCAGCAAAGGGGAGCTGCTGCTGCTTTGGCTTTTTGTTCTGTGTTTCTGCATCTCTTGCTGCCAGGGGTACATTGTTGCCCGACCTTGGGATTTTAACATCAGGCACCCTGGAACTGAGCAATGTATGGGCCAAATCATGCCCCAAAGAGTGTAGGGGAGGTGATACATAAGCCCGGTGGGGCATGGTTACTGCCCACAGACCAACATGCCCATGAGCTGGTGGATAGGTACAAGGTTGCCCCATTGCTGGGGCTGGCTGTTGGAGATGTTGAGTCCTAAATCCAGCTCTGTGACAGGCTTAAGTCCCAATCGATCAGATTCAGGGTGAAGTGGCCCACGTGCAGCCAAGGTGGAGGGAGGCACGTCCCCTCCTGGCAGCTCTAATCCTGGCTCCCACCAAAACGGGGACGAAAGCATCACCTTACCCCACTTGGAAGAGCTGCAGGAGGTCGTGGCTGCTCGGACAGCTCTTGGAAGGGGCCGGATCAGTACCAACATCCCTGCTGCTGGAATCAGGCCCATCCAGTGCATTATTTTTGTCTGGAAACCACTGCTCCTCATGGCTTAAAAAAACTGCGGCGGGCATCTTACCTGGATGTATAGATGCCCTGACAATTCCCAGCAGATTGGGCTGTGCTACTCCTGGTCTGACCCTGTGCACTCACTGCCTCTGCCCTGGAGACTGAGACCTCCCCGGCTCCTGATGCTCATAATCACACCCTTGTCCTCTGCCAGTACTGGGAGAGGAGGGAGATTATGTGAAAAATCAATAGCTCTAGCTCAGGCTGCTGGAGGATTTGTGCATTTTGCTCTGCTGTCTCTGGGAAATCTAATATATTGATTGCATTTCTTAGGACTGGTATGGATGAAGCAGATAATGTGAGGGTTCAGGGCTGGCCAGCAGATGCCGAGGGTGTCCAAAGCCCAGGGTTGCTGCTTTATTGATCCTGGCAGGCAGGGCAGCATGTCTTACTGTGATTTACTAAATCCCCTCCTCATTTCACATCAAGCTTTCCCCTAACCTGCTTTTACTTCTGTATTTGTTTCTTGCCTTCCTTTCCAAGGGTGGGGGGCAGTGAAGCCCTTGTCTTCCCTCAGGAGCAGGAATCACTGCGTGGACAGGGCAGGGCAGGGCAGGGCAGGGCATAGGGCAGTGGAGGATGCAGAGAGCAGCCATTTCCCCGCATGATGCTTCTGCCACCTCTGTGGATCAGCTCTGGCTGGTGGCAGAGAGCAGCTTTGCTGTGACAAGGTCCTGGGCATGCCTGGGCTCAAGCATTATTTCTTCAGTTTTCAATGGGGAGGAGATGCATTCATCTTCCCAGCTTCCTCTGATGTTGATCCACCCAATAGTCCAGGCTCAGCACACCCTGCTTTGCTCATAGAGGATTGTGCTGCTAAAGCATCCCCTCCCATGACAAACCAAGCCCCTACATATCCAGGCGTCTTAAAAGCCAGCTGCCTGGAGAGGAGGTGGGAAGAAAGGTGTAGGAATGGTTGTCTGTGGGTGTCCTGCATTGTCTCCTGCTATGGAAAACCCTCCTCTTCATGATTTTATGAATGCCATTAAAGAAAACTTTGCCTCTGCAAGACTCTTTTTCTAAAGCCTCTTTTGAAGACTCCCTCTCCCCAGCAATGCAGGATCTTTAAAGCATAATTATATTAAAAAAACCCAAACCACCACGCTATTTATAAATTATTCTATACACTCTTAACAAAGCAAGTGCCAGACTTCACTGGCGGAAAGCCCACTCCTGACTTCTCCTTGCTCAGTTTAAAAATGCAAATAACACTGCTTCTTTTATTTATTCCTAGCTACAATAACATGGGGGAAAATCACAATGCAAACTCTTTCCTGGAAAAGAGCGAGAGAGGAGAACGTGGCAGCCTGGTGCAAGTGAGGTATAGGGACCGGGATACAGACCAGCAGCGCAGGGACCAGGATCCAGACCTGAGACCAAAATCAATTGAGGTTGGCATTCCTCTTCTGCTAGGATGTGTTGCATGCATTCCCCCAGCCTGCCCTCCAGCCTGGCCATGGGCAGATTGCAGCAGAGGCAGGAGGTGGTGGCCTTTTCTCTTTCATTTAAGGCTTCTCCTGCCCTTTGTGCTTCCTCCCCCAGCCCCTGGATGTGCAGAGCTGAGAGTTTTGAAACGTTTCAAGGGGTCAGAAAGCCCCAAGTCCCAGCAGAGCAGTGAAACACTGTCATGGTACTAAGTGTGGTCTGAAAGCACATCTGATAATGGGAGGCAGGGTTTTGTCAATCAGATATTTAAATGGAGCTGTTGCTAGAGAACATGGCAATAGTGAGTAAGAAGGAGTCCAGCCTCTGCTCTGCCTCCCCTGCTATCATCTGTCTTTGTTTAATATCAGTAAACAGCATTTATTGGTATTAAATAAATAAGCAGCATTTATTGGTGGGTAAAAAACTCTCTGAGACACAAGGGAAGGGGAATCACTAGTTATTTTCAGTCCCTGAATTTGCAAGCTGTCGTATCAGATGATACTCTCTGATCATGGTACATATTTCATGCAATGTATCCACCAAATAATAAAAGACAATATTTATTTCTTAATCCGTTCTCCTCCCACATGCTGCATGTTATCTCTGGAAGCCTGACAGCATTCAAAACGTTGAAGCTGC
>NW_009925372.1:0-1308 GCF_000696875.1 Nestor notabilis | reverse complement strand
TGCTGAAGTCAGTGCCACTGATAGTGGCAGGAGTAGGCTCAGACCCTGAGCGATTTTATCTGGTACAAGCTTGTGAAGGTAATGCATTAAAAAGCTGGTGACCTGCTAAACGTAAGTCAAGCTGTGACATAGTGGTTGGCTCACGCTGAGGTCAGCGTCGGGCAGGTTGCTGAGTGTGAAGTTTCAGATGAAGGGCACTAAAGCTCTATTCATTAAATGGTTTTCTGCAAACATAATTAAGAGATGATATCAGTGAGCATCACTGCTGCATGTGCTGCTGTTGCTGCTGGGTAAACCTTAGCACACGTAAGAGCCCTCACAAATCAGAAGACCCCGGGCCTGTGACAGGACTCTGATAAATCACCACAGCAAACGAGCTCTGCTCCTGCAGATGTCAGTAGGACCGATGCTCCAGTGGTTGCCTGCAGTGGCAGGGAGGAATATTGCTGTTCCGAGGGGCTGGCAGCTGGGACAAGATTTGCCCTGGTGTTGGTACAAGCAAAAGCTGAAAACTATCATGTGAAGTTGTGCTGGAGGCTTGAAGGAAAGGCAAAACTAATCCCAAATGTAGCAAACTCACAAAGTCTGGGAATTAGGGAGGAGCAAAATTAGGGACACTGGGGTACTGGGCTGCAGCCCTACTCTGAGTGGCTCCAACCTGGTATCTCATGCTATAATGCAGCTGATACCGAACCCCCCAGCTCCTGGGGTGTCTGTATTTCACGGCTGCTGTGCCCCCACATGCACGGGCTCACTCTTAGAGCTGCCCTGTGTTTCTCTGCTCTCCCTCGTCCAGCCACGGAGTTCATGACACCCTGTCAGTGAGTGTGATAGTGGTGAAGGGCAAAGGCTTTTGTAATCATGCAACTTTTGGAGAACTTTTTTCATTTCTCTTCCCCTCCTCCTTTTCTCTTGCACTGTCTTCTCTTTCTTTTCCTTTCCCCCCGTCTTCTGTGGCCTGTCAGCCCAATTTCCCTCCTCCCTCAGTTCTTATTCATCTTCCTCCATCTCCATCCTTACTCTCTCCTTGGCTGATACCTCCCCATCCCCTCACTTCTTCCCTCTGCGCACACCGTGCTACACTTCTCCCCACCCCGATCTCGATACCCGTCTCTGTCCCTACCCTCATCCCCATCCCAGCCATCCCCAAAGAGTTCAGGATTCAAGTTGGGGCTGTCCCAGAGCTGCCATCACTTACGGAGGGGCTGGCCTGGAGATCTAGAGGGACGAAAGTGACACGTTCGGGACCAAACCGACCCCAAAAATGAGCAGAAAGAGTAAACCAAAGTGGGGCGCCCTCCGCTGGGG
>NW_009925371.1:52629-64390 GCF_000696875.1 Nestor notabilis | reverse complement strand
CAATTTTATATATCCTTCATCTTATTATCATAAATTAATGCTGTTATGCCTTAAACAGTTAAACAATATTGCACACGTGGCTTTTGAGGAGCATTAACATCAAACCCCCTGAAAGTGAGAAAATGCTACTGCAGATACATAATAGAAACACAGTCACAAGCTTCCATACAACATGGATTTTAGCATAAAAGCATCTTCTCTTTGAATCGCACACTACAAAGCACAGGAGTCCATTCAATGAATTTTGGGAAGCTCTTAATCCTTCTGGGTTTCTCCCCTTCTTTTTGCCTTTTTTTTTTTTCCTTGAAACATTTGTGGGCAGAGTTTTACCATATGCAGATAGTGATTATCAATTGTATTGTTCAGTGTAACAGTTTCAATGTGGCTTGTATATGTGTATATGTATGTATAATTATAGAAAATACCCATTCAGTTTAGCTTTAAATCAAGATATTTAAATGATTAACAGAAAAATGGACTGTTTTTTGCCTATTCATTCTTGATTCCATCAATTTTGTACCTCATATGCACATGAGGACAGAGCCAAAAAGAAGTACTTGTGGCACTCCTCATATAACGAAACCAACCCTTTTTTGTATCATAATATTTCTCATTTTATATCTTTTGTTTTCGTGGTATGCATAATCACATGGAGTTGCATGAATTCTGTGGACAATCTGGAGTAATCTCTGCTTTCTTCCATTCTCTTCTATCAAAATATAAAGCATGAGTTCACAAAAGACATTTATGATACAATGCCTATCTAAAATTACTAATCTCACAGAGCTAGAAATGTATGTCAACAAAACAACATTGGAAAAGCTGCTCCAAAATTAAAATAATATTAATATAATAACATAAGTATAAATCCAAATGTGTATAATAGCACTGTAACTCCATCAGTCATAAATCAGGAAAGCAAATAATGCATGATTTAATGTTGCCACAGGAGACTAAAATCTCAACCAGCAATTAGTTATAGGTATACTAGTGGCTGGCTCAGAAAGCCAAGTTGTACATTTATTTTTTCTATATTTTGTAAATTGGGCTTTTGGTTTGAAAAACCATGGGATGGCATGAAGCCAGATTCATTGTAAATTTGGACAGAATCCCTTGGGTTTTTTCCAGTTCTACAAAAGGTGAACTGAAGCATATTCAATTTCACAAAGCTGTACGAGTCATGTTTTGATGTTGCAGGCAAACATGGTGTTCTTAGCTAAAGCATGCTTCTAGTCTCTACCCTTAAATTTGAGTCGCTGTTGCTGTGCCCATACAGCTAAATAAAAGAGGGTGAGAGATAAGTCCCTGTCCACACAACCAAGTGACTTGTACCAGGTCAAGGCGAATGCTCCCCATTGAAGGATCATTCTGGAGAGAAAGCTGGCTTCAGGGGACCACAGCAGAGCCAGGCAGTGAGCTGACAGTTCAGCAGTGTGGGTAACCAGGGGTGTAGTGCTTGGGTTTGTTTTGTTACCTTCTCTGCAGATGCTTTCTGAGTCATGGAGTCAAGAGAGTGTGTGAAAGGGGAGCTGCCTCCAGTCTTGTAAGAAGCAACAGGACCATACCCAGCTTCTTAACATTTTGCACTAGACTTTCATTGTTGAAAACAAAAAAAACCATAAAATTCCTGTAAACACAGGCAATAACCCTAGGTTACCACCACCACCACCTTCTCCCCTGTATGGTAAGATTGGTCTCCCCTACAGTGAGCGGTACTTCCAACACCATTTTTTTTTTTCTGAATGACAACTCTATCCACTAGAACATGCAGCAAAATTTTACACTGAAACCCCATCAGGCACTCAAGAAAAAGCTTAGAAAATGTAATTCTGAATGAAAGGAGGACTCACTATTTTATAACAATTCCCGATACTTTGCATGAGTGTGATTTGTACCTAACTCAAGTAATTTGCATTCATGCTGCTGACAAATCCCTGTACAGTCACAGGCAGTTCTAGGATATGATTCAATCATGCTTAAGTAGCTGTTTACAATAGGAAAATTTTTTATGTTCTTTCTAGAATTAATGGGAAGAAGGATGACAATTAAGGAGACAGTCATCTTTAGATTTTGCTTTCATCTTTTGCGCAATGAGAAATTTAGACAATCATCTAATCACAAAATTGTGTAGGCTGGAAGGGAACTACAGAGGTTCCCAGCCCAACCTCCTGCTAAAAAGTAGGTCCAAATAGAAGAGGCTACTCAGGACTATGCCTGGCTGAATTTTTAATATAAAGTGCAGAGGCTCTGCAGCCTCTCTAGACAACCTGTTACATGATAAACATGGTAAAAGAAAAAAATCGCTTATACTTAGTTTAAATAATTTCTTGTGCTCCAACATGTGTCCATTATGTCTTATCTTTCCATATTCACCTCTCAGAAAAGTCAGGCTTCATCTTGTCTACACCCTCCTCTAAGTAGCCGTGGATGGAATAAGATCTCCCCTTACTGTTCTCTTCTTAAGGCTGAACGGAATGAGTTCTCTCATCCTCTCTCTGATGTTCTTGTAGTTCCTCCAGCAGAATTACTCCATTATATCAAATGGTTTTCCTCTGCTGGGAGGCCACAACTGGGCACAGTACTCCAGATGTGATTTCACAGATGCTGAATAGAGGGAAAAATCCATTTCCTTGACCTTTTAACTACACTTTTTCTAATACAACCTAGTATGTGGTGAATCTTCTTTTCTGCAAGGGCAGACAGGTGACTCATGGTCAGCTTGCTCTTCACCAAGACCCTAACCCAAGAAAGCAAAACTGCTTTCTAGCTTGTTGATCCCAGTGTGGGCTGCTGCACAAGGTCATTGGTTCCTAAAATGCATTCGAAGCAAGAACGGAGGTTCAAGAGAATAAATCAAAATCTGAATGTCTTAGGTAGCTGACATTGGTCATTAATACTTATTTTACCCAGGGCAGACCAGGGTGGGGAGGTTGTTCTATATTTATGCCATGGGAAATTCCACAGAAGAGATCACTTCTGGCCCACGTCTGGGCTTGAGCATCTCCTGAATTTGGACTCTGAAAGTTGGGTAACCCCATGTCTTGCTTGTTAGGTGTACACAGAGGATGCCAAACACTGAAAATCTAGCCCTGATCTAAGGACACTGATATCAAATGTCTCCATTGAAAAAGAGAGGCTTGTTTCAATAGAACTTAGAGAAAATCGTAACCCTGGCTTTGCTTTGTTTTTCCCTAATGGAGGACACCTTTCCTTTCTGAATATAGGAGGAAAGGGTAGCCAGCCTTCCTTTGTTTATATCAGCCATCGTGAATACTACCTTAAATCTCCTTTTATATATTGCCATGTATCTATTAGACCACCTTTTTGAAAGAGGAACTGGTAAGAACCTATCTAACATTTTTTCTATGTGTAAATCTTGATTTAAAGTTGTTTTACATATTTCTGAAACCTTTTTGTTTCCTCAGTACATTCTTTCCCTCTTCCTCCTGTTACTTTTAAATCATAGTTGTCTGAAGCTTTCCATAGTGCTTATTCATGACTGCACTGCTTTCAACTTTCCCTTGATATTGAAATGGCTAAATTGTGAGTTTATAATGTATGATTTAGATTTAGATTTTTTTCTTTCTTAAATGGAGAGTAAAGCTTAAAGAAGTGCACAGCTGCAGGAAGTATTATTGAAACCCTGAGTACTTTGTCATTTTAAAATAACCCTCCAATTGCCACACATATACATAATAAAATCTGATGTTATGCTGTCATATTTATTGTTTGACTGAATTTTTAACATTCTTATTACTGATGTCATTACTGAGTAACAGAATCATAGTAATCTGTAACTAACATGATAAACTCTCCTGAGCACAAGAAACAAAAATAAAGATAACCATCTTTCTTACAAAGAGAAAGGAAAAGTGATAGGAATAGAGGTAGCTAGAAATGTGAGCCAGGAGGGTGGGGGTGCTACAGGCTGTTATTCACATTTATTATCTTTCATGAAACCCCCACATTCATTATGTACTTAAAGGTGAGAATGATCAAGGTATGTGAGATGAAAATAGATTAGCAGAGGATAGGAATATTTTCAGTGCTTTCCTCACATATTTTAATTTCCTCCTCTTCAACCTATCCTTACAGATAGGTAGATATTAGTACTGATGCTAGTTTGGAGGGTTCTGTGATGGAAGAGTCAGGATTACCCTCATCGGTTGTTAAGCAACAGTTGTTAAGCAACAGTACATAATAAAGCTGCTCTGCTGCAGAAACGTAGTATACCAGACATACTGTCTGTTATTAAATGGCTTTTTAATATAAGAAGGAACATCAGGCTTGATTCCGCATTCTGCTGGATTGGTATAATTCTAGCTAATTGGTACACTTACTCTGTAACAGTGAAGTGCACCAACAGAAGATTCAAGTCCCGAAATTATAGAAAGGTAAAATATACTCTGCAATAACAGGTAAACAATGACTTTGTAGAAGTGTGTGGTTTTTTGGTTTCGCAGGGGTTTTTAAGTTTTTTCCCAACATAAATTAATATTTCATGTTACTCAGTTTTGCTAAAACTCCCAATTTTTTAATATATTAGGTGCCTCCCTCCAAATCCAGTTTCTGGCTAGAAGACAAGAAAAATCAAATTAAAATTAAACATTTTAAAATTCATATTTAATAAAAACAGATCCTACCTAAGCAGATGGGACATAATACAGCATTTTGATTTAGTCTCCAGTGTATAACTCTTTTTCTTCCACTCTGGGAATTCTGACTAATGATAGGCTATTATAGAGAAAATTCAGTAAACACTCTGTATCAATTCACACTGCATATAAATAAGCCATTTCAATCCATAAATCAACTTATTATAAATGATTTTGTATGCAGCATGCTGAAATATAGTTCACAGTGAAAATGTGCTGCAGGATATTTTAGAACAACCTACTCAATAGTGTTCAGGTTGTTCAAGATTAAAATTAAAACAATAAACTTCGCTCTGGATGTGTCTTCATTACTAAAGCACTGGATCATTTACTTTAACAATGTCAACCTGTTCTCACTATCACATTCAATTTAATTAGGAAAGGAAGTAATATGCAAGAGCACACCTCATGGTGTTCCATTACTTTGGAGGAAACTGCTATCAACTTCCAGAAATAAAAGATATCATTCCCCTCTTATAGCCTTCCTTCCCTCTGTGCTGTGGGAACTATACTCTGGAATGGGGAGGGGAAAAATATGACATGTCAGAAAACCACCTAAAAACAGAGCCTTCAGAAGGGGAGGTGTGTTGTGGGAAATAAAAGAAGACCAAGCAGCTCTTGGTTCTGCCCCCTTTAGGTTTAGGTGAGAATTTGATATTGACATCTGCGGGAATGAAAGTGGGCCTCAGCTTACGTTCTCTTTTCTGATTGAAGGATGAAAAGATAAGGGCCCTTTGTCTCTAAGACTAGCCATGCAGTGGCATTGATGCATGCTGTCTTTTCACCTGCTGGTCGTCTACGAGCCAGAAGTCAGATCTCTGGCAATAACATCTAGCTCTGGGTTCATTTTTTCTTCTAGAGAGTCAGTTAGGGAAGGGAATAGATAAATTGCTAAATATTCTGTCAAGTCGACATAACTTAAAAGACCCTCAGTTTCCAAAAAATATTTTCTTTTATAAATTGTTTCCATTAAGAATAGCAGGCTGTCCATCCTACAATCATTCCCTCTTACTCTCTCTGTAGATCAAAACCAGAGTCCTTACTCAGCTTATATTTTGTCCTTATTCATACAACACTTCTGCTGACTCTGAACTGATCAAGGGAGGAAAGCCTGAGTCAGGAATTGGCTGCAAATTAGGGAAGATGAGGCAGCTACTTCCTAGTTTAATGGCTAAAAGCACAACAATAAATCTCTACACATTCTCATTTAGAGAGCTAATCAGTACATTTACACAGCTGGTGTTAGCTTTGTGTGGTTGCTTTTTTGTTTGTTTTGTTTTATTTTGCATTTAGCTGTAATGGAAAAGGTGTACGTATGCATATTTGTCTTACATACTTCACAAATCTCTGAGGGTAACAAATGTGCCTATCAAAAGCCTCTGCTGCATTAAGCCAGTGGCACGTAGCAGCAAAATTTGCTGTTAAGAATCATCCTTTTGTTACAGTTCTCTGTCGTTACCTCCTGTTCTGGAGTTGGACATGAGAATGCCATAACAGCTTCAACAGGATCTCTGCACCAGCCAAATATCTTCCAACACAGAGGGACGGTACAACTGTCACATTGGATTAGAGTCGAGGTCTCTCTAGTTCAGTGGTCAGAACTAAAAAGAGGTCAGCAACCAACAGGTGTGCGATCATATAGCCATACATAGACTCCTTTTGGACATTAAACTGGCAGATAAACCTCAGTTATAGGGTAAGCAAGTTTTAGGTCAGCTCTATTTCACAAGAGGTCATCAAAGTTACTATAGCTCAGCTAAGGATTTGAACAAGTGAATGGAGTGTTACGGGGGGAGAGGGAGAGAAAATCCTACCCCCCAAGCAAGAACTAGCTAAGCTGGAATGAAAAGTTAAAGAAAAAACATAATCTGAGATGACAATAAAAAAAAAATCTGAATTTGATTAAACTAAACCTCTAATCAGACAACCCACATCTACATATTTTCTCTTAAACTAGCATAACACAACCCACATTGCTCCCAAAACAAACAAATAAAACCCCCAAAGCTTCTTCAAAAGCAAATAAAAAAAACCCAGTCCAAATTAACTTCTACATGGTCATTGGAGGTTCCTTTCAGCTGTTTTTATTTTATCATTTGTGACTGCTTCATACAGCTTCACAGAATCTGTATCTATGTTAATATAAACTCTTCTTCATTTTGCAGCTCTCCTGAGGCTGTCATTCCCATTTTCCTTATATTCTACAGCCCAGCAATAAAAATAACCTCAAGAAATGTGGAAAAGACAGATCCTTCTCATAGTTATGACAAATGGGAAAGCCACCCTCTAGTACTGTAGCCTCTGTAAGACTGAACTGCCAGAGAGAATACACTCGCACAGACCCCACACATGTAGATGCAAGCACACAAATTAGCAATGCAGATAAACCTGTGCCATCAAGGTGAACTATCAGTGGAAGCTCTTTATAAACCTCTGAAAATGTCCCCTGCTGCGTTAATCTCATTTATCCCACATGGTTTGTTCAGCTCCAGAAATAATTGTGCCAAAAGGCTGACTGGGATAGGACCAGCAATGACCTCATTAGCATTTAGCACCATCACCATAAAATGGAGAAGATAATCAGAAACAGGAGGAGGAAAGATAAAAGGAACAAAGTGTAAAGAGAAAAAAAAATTTTTTTTTTTTGGAATTGTGCTATTAGACTTTGATGTATCCCTATTGTCAAATGAGTGTAATTTGTGTAGATCAATGCTTTTAGTTAAACTCCAGGTCCATGGTGTCCCATCATCTAATTTATCTACACAGAATTTTTCCTTTTTAAAGAAAAGGAGCATAAGGTCGCTCTCAAGCATTTTTATTGGTGTTTTTTTTTTCTGTCTGGGCAGCTCAAATGAACTGTAAAGCTCAAATATTTAATGGGTACTTTAGCCAATATTCTTTGTCTGTAGGTGAAATATGTCTGATAATGATTAGGAAGATCTTGTTTCAGTACTTTCCATTAAGAATCAGCTCTTACCTAGGCTGTTGTTGAAAGCACAGCATATTCCAGTAAGCTCCCAAATATAAATGCCAAATATTTCCATATAGCTGTCTGCATTTCTACAACTCCGTATCTCTTCTTCTTTCACCTACATAGGTACACACACTCCAAATTATGAGCCTCTTAGAGCATTTGAAGAAAGTAGACTCTGAAATCAAGAATCACGTGTGATGACTATACTTACATACTTTTTTATACTTTTATACTTACAAGTATAAAACATATATAATCCCATAATTTTCTGTAACTATGAAGAAGCAAAAGCAAGTTATCAGCTGGCTGCTTTTGTTAGCTAGAAGATCTGAAATTGATTTTTCTTTTCTATTTTAATCAAGAATGGTAAAGTCCTTAAAGAATTCTGCCTAGAAGTGACAGTTTGGTGAGCCTTTGGGAACACCCTGGTTTAGATGTGTTTTCATCCAATGGAAATTAATTGACCTATATTCCTAAGAACTTCTTGCTTTACATTAAAATGCACATTCTCTGCAAAAGCTAAATTTTACATAATATTCTCCTTTTATCTTTGTATCATACAGACATTTCCTTGTCTGAATCCTTTTTACTCTCTTTCTTTCATTTTCTTTGATTTATTGCCAGTTATTGTCAGATTCTATTCAATCATTTTTTTCCTGTAATTAAAAAAAAAAAAAACACACAAAAATATCAACTGTAAATCTAGAGCACTTTCTATTGAACAGTGAATATGACTTCCATGTATTTTCATCACATTCTTGGCATATAATTAATTATTGCTTGCGACCGTCTGGCAAAGAGAAGTAATTCAGAAGGAACTACTTTGTAACTAATACCATCTTTGATCTTTGACTTTCAACTTTCCATTTTCTCTTTATTTAACTTCATGCATTGATCTGGCCTTCACTTGTTAGCACTATCTTCTTGCAATGACTACTGCAAATAAAAGTTCCAGCAATATGCACATTCCAACATTAGCAGAATTCTTCTATCTTTCTGTTTTGAAGAAGAGGAATTCCCTCATATCATCTACCCTGGTGTAGACCTTCCTACATTTTATTTTAAACTGTAATTTTCAGTACTTTCTCTAACAGATCTACTCCCTTACAAGTCATCTGCTCTACTTCTTAGCAGAGCCACAATACAGGTAGAGTGAGTCTGCCTTCCCACAGTTCTACCCATTTGAAACATCTTCCTTTATCTCTCAGAACAATTGATTCTTCATCTCTCTTCAGGCTATATCAGCAAGTCCCAAGCTGATATTGGTGTAAAAAAAAAAAACCCAACAAAAACTTTATTGCCTCAGTTACCTCAACATTTTAATGTCTTGAAATTAAACTTTAATAAAACTTCATGATATGTCTGAAGAGTTTGTAATTTTTAAAAGTACTGTAAACTTAAACGGTTACTATCAATGAAAAAGATTTCAAAAATGTAGAGTAGATCCTATGTCTTACAGACTGACTAGAATTCATCACACTAGAAAAATGCATTTAAGATTGACTTTCATTGGGTATGTATTTTTCACTAATACTGCATATCAGAACATCACAATGTGTTACAACTTGCACTAGCTCCCTAGGGCTACACCTTCAGTGAATCAGCTGGTATCTATACAGTCAATATTTTTTAGTCAGTTTCTGAACAAAGGGATTAGTACACCTTCTATCCAGCATATCCACAATTAGGTTTTAATTCCACAACACTATTTGCAAGAGTAGCAGTTTTAGTCCTGGTGGATCGCCCAAATTCTGATTGAGGATTTGCATTTTGCATACCTACTTTGCCCCTGTAGTTCAATTTGATATGTTTTGGCTCATCACTTCCTGCTTTAATACATTGTAGCCCGACGACAAGTATTGTTAAACAGCTGCTGTACTTCCCCTGAGAGGATTTCAGTAATGTGTGACAAATTTCTACAGATACATCGAAATAAAAGGTGCTGCAGTGAGTTGTATAGTGTCTGAGGACTCAAACAGGACTTTCATCTCCCTAGTGCCTCATTTTCACTGCTTTCTTAGGAAGGAAAGAAGGAATTATCTACATATTGAGATAAGATGCATCTAAGGGACCTAAGTATCAAGGGAAATCCTTGCATAACATAGGAAAGTAAAAAGATTAAAAATCTTACCTACTATAAACCAAAGAATTTAAGAACCATTAACAGATAAAGACCTATAGGGGCTTCTTCCTTGCCACTCCCGTAAAGACATTTGATAGGTTGATTACTTTCCTATTTCCTTTAAGATAGCAGAGCTTCTGAAGATTTATGATGGCTGGATGGAAACTGAGAACTAACCACAGCATTACCCAGAAGTATAAAAAATGCCTTATCTTCAAGTAATTTTTTACTGCATTTTAGTAACAATATGCTACTAAAAATAATTGTTAATGGTTAATAACTTTATTCTTTTCAAATTTTAGTTACCTGTTCTCAGCACTATTGTTCTCAATGCTTCCTGGAACCAGCACAAACAAAAACCAGTAGGTAAAATTAATGTGATTGAAACTGTAGTCAAGATAAAACTAATGGAACTTCCTAATTTCAGGATACCCTTGCTTCCTTGCAGTGGGAGAGAGAATACAGCATACTACTATCTAAAAATAATACATAATAACTACAAGATCTAACAGGAAATGGAGATCCATACATGTGTTTTCTGCAGTGCTTGTAAAATGGTGTCTCATGAGTTTTATTGTCTTGAATTTGAATATCTAAACAAAGATCATGCAAATCCCTGCTGGTTACATAACAGAGGATGTTTATGTTACCTTAAGCATAAGCTTAAGGTGAAGCAAGACAGAGAAAGCACCAGGACTGCAGCTCATGACTGTTTCTTTGTAGGTCAGCACTGGAGATGCTATCCTCATAAGTGTATGCTTACACATCAGTGAAGTCAGTACGATTTTGAACTAGAGATTAATGCTATACTCATGCTCAACAGCTGCCCTAAATATTGCCCAACAGTATTAGACAGAAGTTGTTGCTTGCTGGTTTCACGCCTCATAAAAAGGAAAGCTGAAGCAGGGATAAAATTATGAATAGACATAGTAGGTTGGTTGAGCACAGCTGTTGGTATTCTAACTGGGCACTAACCTCTTGTGCCATCTTCTGACAGAAGAGTTGAGTAATCTTGTTTTCAGTCCCTATGGCAACTTTCAGTCAGTGAGGTATTAAGCATCTCTGTATACCCCTTCCTGATGTTGCCTTCATATTCACACGTGCAAAGCTGTACATTTACATTGCAGAATGAAAGTGTAAACTGCACTTCAGTAGACCTATTCAGGATTTAACAATATGTCTGAGAGAAGAATATGCCCCATTATCAATATCCCACTGACTTACCAGTGCTCATATCAGTCCCTTAATCAGGATTATAAGATAATGAGAAGTATTTATATGATTTGGAGGTTAAATATAACCAAGGCAGATTGACTTAAACACCATATACTACGAGAAAGTATGAGCAATTAATATTGTAGACAAGGCATGATTAACAGGCTTTAAGCACTGAATTACTTTCAAAAATTAATGACAAAGTATATTATGCACTTTAAAAACTTCTGGGAAAAAATATAGTTTTTAATACATCATTAATTTGATCTTCTTGAGATATGTATTTTTTATTCAAAGACAGACTTTTCACTTTGCAAAATGAAACAGTGGAAATGAGATTAATAATGGTTTTGATTACGTAGGATTACATCTCTTTATAAAATGTCCTTAACATTGAAAATAGCACAGGAAAGGTCATAAAAGGAAACACAAGGAAGATACATGTCTGCACTGAAGATGTTTAAAATTACATAGGCAACATTTACTGTAGCCTAGGGACTGTCAGTGTACTGGCTACAAATGAGGTTTGCTGGATAGACATCATGTGTGTAGCAGAGATTCTGGTATGGAAAAGGCAATCTCACCATCTCTCTTCTGTTTGTACTAATCGAAGGCCATATGTTTAACAGTGTATACATTTTATATCCACATCTGCTGCTGCCATCTCTCTTTTGTCCCTGTTTCTCACCAAGATACAAAAAGCATTGTGAACAAGAACAAAGGACATTCTGCTAATGGTGAGTCCAGGCCAGTAAAAACTAACTCTATCTCTTCAATGTATTAACTTTGTCTACA
>NW_009925371.1:29143-52598 GCF_000696875.1 Nestor notabilis | reverse complement strand
ATTCCTGCTAGTTATTGTACACTTAGATTTTATATAAAGACCCATTAGTGTCTGCCTCTGTCAGAAAATTTCAAATTTAGAAATTTGAATATGCCCCAGATTTCCTAAGATTCCCTAGCTTTAAATAATTTAATTCCATAAGTTTAATAGATGAGTCTTTTATAAGGAGACAGTGAAGTAAAATAGTAAAATATTATAGTTATAGTAAAATAAACATTTTTCCATACGGGAAATGCATTTCTTTAATCCTAAAGTCCAGTGAACAAGAAAATATCTTCTTTTTAATTTTTCCTTTTCTTAGAGTTTAATGGGAATTACACTAAAAGGGTGGAAGAACATATTATCCTGTAGTAAACCATGTCTATTAAAAAATCCTGTAAATTAGGAAGTTCTATTGATTAACTGAACTAATATACCTCACTCTTCACATAACAATTGAAACCTATTTTCTGAAATAGTACATCTTCTTGATGTCTACTCACAGGGAATGTTTTGAGTCTTGGGGAAATGAAGGTTTGTTAAAAGGCTCCTATTAATTCAGTCTGATTACCATTGCATCTTCAAATCAGCCTCATAATTTAGTATGAATACCATGCAATTTCAAAGCCTGTGAAATTGCATTTGGTTTGTACATCTTTATCAACATCATTCCAAGCTGCAAGTTACTTATTAAACAGTACAATTTGGCTTAAATACATCTTATAAAATGTGAATTTCTCATTTCTGTATCCTAGCTAATTTGATTTTCAGACAAACTGTCATTTGGAGAATTTGTAAATATTGGAAACATGGAGGGACTCTCATTATGAATTGATCCTGCCATTTAAAAATGGTCTGTGAGCAAGACTGTGAAGGTGGTTGTTCCTTTTCTCCATATCTTCTTACATATCTAGCTAGAGTGTTGTAATGTGTATCTTCTGTAGGATAATATGTTAAAGCTACTGTACATCTTTAAGAAGCTGTTAGACACTGATTTCCCATAGACTGCCATCAGCTCTTTGGAATTGTAATGTTTGTAACAGAATAAACTCCATTTACTTGTTTTATTAATACTGTGTGCAGTCAGGAGGAGCAATGCTGCAGAACATGATGAAATGACTAACAGTCTTCATCAGTGCACAGCAGAATGTTTTCTCCTTTCACAGAATATATAATTATTGCTCACATAAATACGTAGATTTTTTCCCCTCATTTCTCAGGTAATACTGGGAAATCTAAGACTCTCATTCATGAGAGGAATAAAAAATAAATTAAGCTTCCTCCTTCTTCAGTCCAATTTGTTACCATGCTGCTGCTATAATTTTTGCCTATGTTATAGAGAATGATCCATCAAATAAAAAGCAGTTCTAATTCAGTTGGCTACTATAATGACAGAGCAGTTCCACAAAGCCAAAGAAGCTTCAGAAAGGAAAGATTTACTGACCAGCTGACTCCCAGAGGCCTATTAGTCAAATTTTGACAGATCGTACATAAGGTAAGCTGCCAAGCAGTGTAAGTAAAAGCAGAATGAATCCAGAAGAAGAAAGTATAGTTTATCTTATGTAAGTAAATATAAGACAGATACCACAGAATCGCTGCATTTCAGAAGCAGGTATTCTATAATGCAGATAATACAGCTGCCAGTACTTATCTGAAGACAGAGGTATTCTCTTCCAGAATAACTCTTACAGCATTAGCCACTTCAGAAATATAAATTACTTTTTCTCTTCTCCTTTGCCTCCATTTTCTGCTGGCTTTTTGCTTTGCCTGTTTAAGGTGAAAGCCAGGTTCTGAGCTAACTAGCTGCATGGGACTCCCAGTATAAACTTCAAGCTTATTACATTTTAGCCTAACAAAATTTAAGAAACATGAAGCTGAGCAATCACAAAGGAAATGATTGAAAGGAAGAGTCAGTACAGATGTAGAATGATGAGAAGCAAGGAAAAAAAAACATTAAAATCCAATCCAGTCTATTTTTGCTAGCAAAAAAATGAGTTTATGATTTGCAGATTGAATATAACTAAAGAGAAAGGTATTTTTCATAACAATGAGTTATAGATTCACTTTTCTACTGGATGAGAGATCCTTTTATGTTGTAGCAGTGTCTGTTCTTGCGATTATAGTTAAGGGGCTGTCAGCATTTTCATTATATAAACCCCTATATTCAGGGGCTTGTAATTTGGCCATAAAAATTCACAGCATGCTGAAACTTGAAATAGGATTTTAGTCTGAGAGTGTATTCTGAAAAAAAATAAAATCATTAAACTAATAGAAAAATGAAAATTTGCATGTTTACTCATTCGGCTTTTGTGTGGCACATCGTATTCCTTTTAATACTGTATTATAGGGTCTGGTGTTATAGAGCATATATACATGTTTCCTGAGTAATAACAAAAATTTCACTGATATAGATAAAAAAATAAATAAATAAGAATCACAAGCATTGTACATGCCTAGCAGCTTTATTCTAATTTTAGGTAGATATTTCAGACTGTGGATCTATAATATGCAAATGCATATATTAATGCCAGTATTCTGAAGGTCAGAATGAAGTATAAGTTAAAACCTACAAAGGTCAGAAATTAAGTGTTATGGCTGAAACTCTGTCCTAAAAGGACAAAAGCATCCATTTCACTTGGCAAAATAATGTGAAAGTTCAGAAAGTGAAGAGCCTTGCTCACCAAGCATAAACTCTGAAAAGCATTTGAAAATTACACTTTCAGAGCCACACTTCTGGAAGAGGGTTTCTTGCTGCAAAATGACATCTTTGTAGTGCTGTCAACACAGGAAAGTAGCACAACGTATTAGATGTTAACCTATGTTAACATTAAATAATTATACTTCTGACAAAGAGAACATCTAACCTGCCTTCCTCAAAAAAAAAAAAAATACAAACATTTTCCCACCTATTTAAGTCTTCCGTCTGCTTTTCTGAAGTGCCTCAGTGTATTTTCCACCACTATTAAATATTTCACTTGCTATTGTCAAAACTTGACCCTCAATTTTTTGCTATTATTTTGAATTCTGTCTCAAAATTATCAAAATTTCTCATGACCAAAATTTTCTTACCATCATTTTCAGGGGTGTTCAAACATACTCCCTGAAGAAACAAGTGTTGTCTTCAGTCAGGGTATTCTAGCTGTTATAAACTATACTAAGAATCTATTTAAAAGTACTTATTTCTGACAATTTTTCCAGTAATAAGGGTGGTTTAGGGAGGATTGACACAGTAACAGACACACTCTTACAATGAAAATACACTGTTCCATCTGGTGTTGAATGCTTCAGGTGACATATATGTAACTTACTAGTAAGAAACACTAGAAATCTTTAAAAAGGAAATAATGGTGAGTGTAGCTTCTCCACCTAAAAGAGGTTTGAAAGTGACCACCAGTCTAATTCTGAGCACATTCCCAGAGGAAGGGCAGATCTGGGTGGAAATATTTCCTTTTTAAAAGTCTGCATATGAACAAAAATAGATTAAAATTAAAAAAAAAAAAAATCAAGCTGCTGATACCTCATGTTAAAAATCAGCACTGATTCTTTTGTTGCACTTGATTTCATACATCCATATGTGATACAATAGTAGGCACTGAGGCTATCTTACCCACATTTATGCACATTATTGAGCATCACTTTAATGTGCAGTTTTGAATTGTATATGTCTTCCTTTTTCTTGTTGTTCCCTGTCCTAAACCTGCTCTCCAACCACATTCAGATGATCTTCAAGGATCATGTCTGATTTTACTAGTGATCCTTTGCACTATTCTCTTCTGGACATCAGCCCACTTCTTCCCTACTGCGACTGTGTAATCATTGGTATTAGTCCAGCTGGAAGAATTGTTACTGAGTGAAGAAGGTAACATATCATAGTGCACTTTGGAGACAAAAAACTCCTCTTAATCTTTGAGATCTTGTTGTGTAAATCTGTAAATCATTCAGTTCACAAGCAGTGCCACGTCAATCATGACACCTCTGTCAGTTCTACCAACATTTCCACCCAAGCCTTTCTTGAGAAGGTGGAATGTTTTGTGTTTAGCCTAGTGGGGCAGCTCTTTCTCAGAGCTGTTTTTGGGCTGCGTCTTCTCAAAACCTCTTGTACCCTGGACATGACAGTGTATAGGGTTACTGGGAAAGGCTCTTTACTCACATGCAGTAGTGTTGGCCTGAGATGTCAAGAATTGTAGAACTGCAAAATGCTCTGGGTTGGAACGGACATTTGTAGTTTTCTGGTGCAAACTTTCTTCTCAAAGCTGGACTAATATAATGCCCGCTTGCTCACTGCCATGTGTAGTTAAGTTTTGAGTATCAGCATGAATGGATATTCCTTAGACCCTCTGAGCATCCTGTTCCAGTCTCTGGCTGCCCTGATTGTGAAAAGCTTTTTCTTTACATTCAGGAAAACTTAGAAGCAATTTCTGTGTGTTGTATTTTGTCCTTTTTTTAGGCACTTCTATGAAGAGTATGGCTACTGTGATGAAAGGTCACACTGCATCATCATTGTATTCTCCCTTTAGATCCTTGGAGACTACACTTACGTTTGTCTTAATGCTAGTCAAACCCCAGGTCCCTCAGCTTCATATGCTTCAGCTCCTTAACTACGCCCATATTTTAGTGGAATCTCCCAGTTTGTTAATTTCTTCATTTTACTGGATATAGTGTTTTACATCTACTTCCTTGTACAATGTGGTTGGGTGTCTTGGATATCCTGACTCTGATTCCAGGAGGACAGTGCAGAAAAACCTAGGCTACTGGAAAGTACTGGCCCTAGACCAGCAGAGCTATTTCATTTGAATCATCTCCTCTCTTCCTGTAATGCAATTCGTGTTTTAATTGACAATACCTGCTGCCTTAAATGATGAACGGTAGAGAAGAGATTTGCATTGCAAAAGAAATAAGGCAACTGCTGCTGGCCTCTGTGTGAAACATTTTGAGGCCAAATGTCAGATTGCATATTAGCTGACAGTACTGATAATGCTCTTTAGGGTATATGCAGTGGAACACTCATGGTGAAATTCATATGAGAAAAATGTTGAGTTTCATTCAACTTAATGCAACTGTCGGCTAATATAATTTACTCAGTCTCTCCCCCTCATATGACATTTGCTGCAAATTTACAGATTAAAAAGTACACTTATAAATAATCTGCATGTTTATCTGGTGTTATGAGAAGTTAAAAAAAAAAAATCACAACTGCTATCAGAAGAAACTTTGGCTGAGTTTCCCATGTTAAAATTTGCTAGTCATAGTGAGACTTTTGTGCTGTTAAATGGATGACTGAGTGTTTTGCTATCCCTACCTAATGCCTTGATGACATGCTGTTTCATTTCCTATATGGTATACATAGGGATCTCTCAGCCATAGGTCCTGCATAACCAGAGATGCCTCATGAATACACAGATCATAGAATCATAGAATAGTTAGGGTTGGAAAGGACCTTAAGATCATCTAGTTCCAACCCCCCTGCCATGAGCAGGAACACCACGCACTAAACTATGTCGCCCAAGGCTCTGTCCAGCCTGGCCTTATACTCCTCTAGGGTTGGAGCATTCACAACTTCCTTGGGCAACCTATTCCAGTGCCTCACCACCCTCACTGTGAAGAACCTATTCCTTATATCTAACCTAAAGTTCCCCTGTTTAAGCTTAAAGCCATTACCCCTTGTCCTACCACTAGAGTCTCTAATGAAGAGTCCCTCCCCAGCATCCTTGTAGGCCCCCTTCAGATACTGGAAGGCTGCTATAAGGTCTCCTCGCAACAGAGTTAATAGAGCTGAGTGTGTTTGCAGAGTAATTTCTGCGACTACGTAGATGGAGTAGAAGTATCTTGACTGATCTAACTTTTTTCAGAAGTCTCTCTCTCTTAAATGGCAAGCCACTATCTTTTGTAAGAGCTGAAACAGCTGAAATCTGGAAGACAAATTTCATGGCCATCCTATAGACTGTACTACATTATGATTAGTTTAGTGAACTTTAGAACTTACTTAGATGTTAGTCACATCAAACCTTGGTATCCATTTCCTCTTGTAGAATGGTACTGTATTTCAGTGACCATCATCTGTAATAGAAATAATCTTTCTTCAGAATGCAAAATACAAATAAATAAAAATTTGCATCTGCTGTTGCCAATGAAATGTTCAGCATTGTCACATGCAGTGTGGCATGGCAAATCACATTTACATGAAAATTATCCAGGTTTATTTTAAACCCTTCAAAATCAGGCATTGATCTACTACAGTACTGAGAAAGTTTCTTAAGTTACCAACTTCAAACAAAATGTCACTGCTACTAGGTTCAGAAAGATTAGGCATGATAGGATCAAGAATGCAAAAGTACATGATCACTGCACTCAGAATTTTGGATTGCTTTAAAAATGAATAAGTAATTTGTAAAAAATGAAGAAGAAAACTTTGCAGAAATACTCTGTAGATGAATAGTTCACCAGGTTCCAGGTCAGTGGTAGAACTTAGGGATCTAGTCCCCCATGACCATCATAACTGTAGGACACCTTAATAATTTAATTTACCAAAAATAAATGAATAAAATAATTGTGAATCTTGTAGTATTACCCCATAACAATGGAATAACACAAATACGAAATCACTGTAATGACCTCCACAGAATGTTGGTTATGCTATGGTAAATATCTTTTATTTGCAGAGGTATTGATCACACTGCCAAAATAAATTGACTTGCATGAATACATTCTGGGAAACAAGAATTTAAATTTCTATCTAGATCTTCAGCTGATGAATATGGATAAAAGCTCATTGATTGCATTTGATTCTCATCAACTAAGGCTTTGACCCTCTATATTCACTGAAGCGAAGATATAATTTCCTATTCCTAAAAAAAAAAAAAAAAAAAAAAAAAAAAAAAAAAAAAAAAGAAAAAAAAAAAAAAAAAAAAAAAGACTCTGGCACAGATTCCAGCTATTTTTTGTATGTTAAATCAAAATCAAGGTCAAATACAAATTGAAATACATTCACATAGTATTGCAGATATAAGCATGCAGGCTAATTTGGAATGATGATTAATTTCAGTTGATTTCTGATTCCATTGTTTCAGTCCACATCTACAAAACAGAAAATGTGATTTAGTGTAGCACCTCTGTGGCCAAGAAGTTTACCCAGTTATTAATCAAAGACTTGATACTGTGGCTCCTTTTTCTATTGAATAATATCTTCTTAATTGAGTAATCTAATTACATTTAATAGGAGGAAGCTAGTCAACTGAACTAAAGATGGAAGGAATTGACTCTTATTAGTTGAGTAAACTGTCCTATGTATTACTAATGCAGCATAATTGCAGACAAATGCAGCTGTTGGTAGTCGTTTGATGATGACTCATATAGCTATGGATATCAAAGCTCTTTTTCCAAAACCAATTAAGACCCACCAAGGCTAGTAATAACATCTGTCTGTGTTTCTATGTATTTTGGACTATAGCTATTATAGGAATCTTTCTGGAGTTGAAATTTCCTCATAAAAAACTTTATCCTTATATTCAGCTTAAAAATCTGGTAAGGCTTTTTCTCATATAAGAAAATTCAATCCACCATATTGAGGCAGGCCCCCTGTGACACTTCTAGCAAACAGTGTATTTCTTTAGAGTTCAGAAGAAAACTTGGTAGGAAAAAATACCTGTCTGTGCAATTTGAATCCCAGGTTTCTTTCCCTGTAAACAAGCTTCCAGACTTGTTCTGCTCTTTTTAGGATACAATGTGTTTCCCAGAATCCATCATATGGCATTTTCAGTATAGAGCTAGATACAAATATGGAGTTGGGCACCTTATGTAAAACTAAGGCATGATGAAGATACCTAAAATGTAAAAAGCAGACAGCTAATCTTGTTCTAGAAATGTGCATTTTCATGAGACTGGTTATTTGAGTATTCCATGTTCTCCTACCACCATGTCTAACTTTTTTTCCCCTTATTTGAAAGATACATTTTCTATCCAACTACTTTATTGTTTACTTTTGTACCTAAGTCCTTCTGGCATCACTTAATTTGTTAGACATACTCAGAGCTCGCCTAACATAGCAACAGCATTGATCAGCTTTATCCAGGCGGCTTTATACAGCCAGGGAACAGCCATCCCTTCAGGTAAATGTTTACAGATTGTACCACTTTTACAAGGAGTGAAAGACAGGTGTTTCAACCCTTTTTAAACAGCAAGAGTTCAAAACTATGCTGTCCAGCCTAGAATAAAGGACATAGCTGTTTGAAGAGGTTAGATTGAAGTGGTGGTATGTTTTCTCTGCTTCTACTGGCTGAAGAGACTATGCATTTCATGTCAGGAATACAAATTTCATGTGGCCAGAGAAGCACTGAGATGGCAGGATATGAGATGGAGAAGGGAACATTACTCTTTATCGTGTTAAAATGGGCAATCAACAGGGTTGGGAAAAAAAAAAAATCCATTATTTTGGCTTGCACTCCAAGGACTTTTTATGACTGCTCTATAGGATAATTGGGTAAAATGTACAGAAGTGTTATCTGTGCAGTCAACAGTTTTCTCAGTCTCACTCAGTTCTGACATCAAACGCAAAGTGGCCTCTAGTTAGCACTTTCTAGTCAATAAATCTTATATTTTCTCCCACATGATGCCACAGTTTCAAGGCAGTGGGAAGTAAGTGACCCTAGCACTTCGGAGCAATCATGCTCCTACAGAGAAACCCAGACAGCATCCTAGGATGTATGAAGAGGAGTTCAGCATGAAAGATATATGAAATATCCTTCAGTTTTACAAGGGCCCGTCGATCCAAATGGAGAACTTATGGATACAGTAGAAGTCAGGAAAGATATGAACCAGCTGAAAAGCAGCTGGGGAGGAGGAATTGAGGAGTAGCAGAAATTATTAGACAGCTAAAAACACATGATCTATAGTGAAATTTGAAATTGTTTTTGAAAAGAGAATACTGTGGGAGACTGATAACAGTTTTCAGATATGAGAACAGGCCGAAAGACAATGGGTTTAAATTTTAGCTAGGGAGATACAGGTTAGAATTTAGGAAAAAAATTTGTGAATGCCCAGATAGTTAAGCACTAGAACAGATCACCTAGGAAGTTGTAGGATGTCCATCATGAAAGATTTTTCAAAAGTGAATTAGACAGGAGCTTTAGGTATAGTCGACATCACCTCTGAGGAAGGAAGATGGACTACATGACTTAATGATGTTCATTCTGGATCAATTTATATGATTTTGATCAGATGTGATCCAAATTGGATTAGGAACTGAGTTAAAAATAGCTGGGATATATTTTTATGAGTAAACTGAGACCTTGGCTTAAGACCCAAATATGAAGATGACCATATCTAAACCATTCAATCAGTATTTGAAAGGTTTTCTATTTCTAACCTAACATTTTTGTTACTGGCATTTATAGATATAGAAAAAGTAAGAAGCATACCTGTGGTTTTTTTTTTGTTCTTCTACAGAATTTCCCTGCCCATTGAAAAGAAATAAATATTCACACCTCTTATGGAATATCCACAGTATGTTGTAGAGGTTAAAATTTACAATTATTTTCTGCACCAAACCTGCAGGGATGTTTACTTCCTCTTTTGCTAGCACAATCAAATAAAGCAAACAAGTAATATTTAAGCAAAGGCAAACAAAATGAATGAGTCAGGTAATTATAAAAAGAACACTGACCTATTAAAAATTGGTCTGATCTTCAAGAATTTTCAGTGCAGCAGTAATGTTATTAAAAATAGAAGAATCATGACAAGTATTCATTAGAATTTTCATATGGGAGTAAGAATGCACTTAATTACAAATCACATTCTGCAAATTATTTAGAAGCTGTAAATCAAAGCAAGAAAGAAGAAAGATTTAGGGAATAAGGGTTCTGAAGAACTTTCTAATGCAAATGCTCCTAACAACAACAGATTGGAGATGCTGCAAGATCTTTCCAAACCCAAATGATTCCAAAGAACAAAGTTCAGAAATACTAGTGTTTGACATATAGGTTTTTAATGTAGGTAATGGAACATTATCTCAATTAGATCGGAATGGATTTTTATATGTAGAGGTACATGTGTTAAAATATTGTGTCACTTAAAGCCAAAATAGCATATGCAAATGAGGAAGTCAACTAGAAAACTGCAGGTGTAATAAATTTCATAGATCGTTCAGAGGTTTTTTCAGCTGTCATCAGCAATGTTGTTTAAATGCTTATGCAAAGTAGCCCCTGCTCTGCCATGCTGAGTCAGCAGTCCAGGGTGCTTTGTCTCACTGCTAACCCAAATGAAGGAGCTCACTACCTCACCAAAATCCTGTCATCCTCAAGCTGTGAGGGAGAGGGGGTAGAGGTAGCAGGAGGGGGAGCTGGAAGAAGAACAAGTGACAGATAAAGGGAGAAACATGAATCCAGAAGATGTGGCAGTGCTTAATGCAGAGAGCAGGAGACCAGAATGAATATAGGGGTTGGAGAGGAGAGGAAAGGAAGGTGAAGGAGAGAGACACAAGAGTGAGAAGGGGATTTTCTGATGCAGCTGGTCAATTTCAGCTTCCCTTAGTACAGAAGAGCTAATAAGCACTTCATGAAGTGTGCACTTCCCAGGTGCAAGCCAAACTACAGACAATATGTGGAAGAATGATCGAAGTCAGTATTTAGGAAGGTGACTGGAAAGGCAACTGATAAGCAGCTATTAAAGAAAACAGCCAGATGGGATGGGGGTAGGGACAGTACATGGATGACAACAACTACTAAACCAAAATCCACAGTTTTGTTTTTGTTTTTGTTTTGTTTTGTTTTGAAGCAGAGAAGGGCTGTTCCCTCATAGAAGGTGGAATCTCTTAACTTTCTTGATCATGTGAAGGAACAAGAAAAGTAATTCTTTCACCACCATTTACCATTTACTGTCTCCAGTTTGTTTATAGAGTGCAAGATTTTTGCATGTCAGCCCTTAGGGACTCTGAGCCTTAAGGGTACTTCATTCTGTAACTGTTGCACCCACAAATGCTATGGACTATTGCTTGACCTCATGAACATTTATTGCTTATATCTATCATTATAGACAACTACCTAAATATTGACTCCGCCCAAAAAGGACTCCTCAGATTAAAATTTAGTTAACATCTTAAGGTAGAGGCAGTAGACATTTACCTAAAGATAAGTAAATGGGACAATTTGTCTTCTGTTACTGTGGAAAGGAAATGACAAATTATGTGATTATTGCTCCTTAATGGTAAATATTTTCAGTATTTCTCAATACTTGTTCTTTGATATTTCTTTATAGGATATAACTGGAGGAAAGTTCAGAGCCCAGCCTAATACTATGGTATTCTATTACTTATTATTGCTACCAGTAGTAAAACAAGATGTCCAGATTACACTTTACTTGCAAAACTTTCAGAGCTGATCTTACAAGACAGGTACATAAAGCAGTAACATTTGGATGAAACTAGGAGAAATATTAGTTTAGCATTTTCACCGGGCTCTTTGGTTCTCTTGCCATAGAGCATGCACAACCTCGAGGGTATTCTTGAATGTTATCTCTGCAGCTGAGTGATTTTTGGAGGTCTCACTGAATACAAGGGTCACAACCTAGAGTCCATTCTTATCTGTTTTAATAAAAATGACAATGAACTGTGCAATTCTCCATTGTTCCCTGAAGCAAAATGAAGGTGAATGTCACTTCTGTCTGTACAGACAATTCTAATTGCAGTATTAGCATCTAAAGCATGAAAATTCACTCCATTGAGTGTTTTAACTAAGTCTGTGGAAGTGCTGCAGTTCAGTTTGCACATCCCCAGCTTTACTGGGTTTTATTAAAACTAGCAAGGAGATTTTTGCTGTTACAAACTGCATTGTGCATAATACTTACAGCTCAGCTTTATAACAGGTCATTCAAACAGTGGGTTTCTTGTGAATTGGGTTTTTTGTCCAGCTCTCAAGAAAACACAGCTACCTTGCAGAGGATTTGATATACTGAATGATGGGACCAAGTGCACCTTCATCAAGTTTACAGGCAGCAGATATTTGGAAGGACTGGTTGACATACCAGGCAATTTTGCTGTATTTCATAATGGTCTTTCAAAGAGACCTGAACAGGCTGGAGAAACAGCAGACAGGAACCGCATGAAGATCAGCAAAGGGAACTGATAAGTCTGCACCTGAGGAAGAATAACTCCATGCTGCCTGATATTACAAAGTTAGCCACCCACACTTCCCATCAAGTGACATTTTGTGGGCAGGTAGCTTCTGTATGAGAGTTGTACTAATCCCTCCTCAACCTAACAGTTCCTTCTTCCAATCCTTCAGCTCTGGGGTATGAACAATCCTTGCGATCAAATTGAGAATTATGAAAATAATTGGAGGGAAGTCTTTACCTATTCACACTGAGTTTCTGCAAGAACTCTTAAGCAGACTCCACCTTGAGTTGCCATCTCTTACAGAGTTTAGACAGCTGTGATTAGTGGGGTGCCAAGATCTCCATGATTGTCCCAACTGAGATCAGCACGACTTCTAACCTGCTGCTGATCTAATCTCAGCTGAAGCTTACACTGAGCTTGCCTTTAGGAAGAACTTTGGCTCCCATATCCCTCTGGTCTCAGGACTGTGTCAAACACTGAGGATGCTGTAGGACTGCACATGCCATTTCTCCAACCAAAAATAGACAAGAACACCAGGAAAGCAAACCTCATAGGATGTGACCATAAGCAGCCAAGAAGGGGCTTAATACTCTCTTGGCAGTTAGAGTAAGTGTAATGAGGAAAGCTCTAGAGCTCCACATATTACTCCCAAGCCTGTTTTCCCTCCTTCCTGCCTGCCTGCCTGCCTGCCTTTCTTTTTAATCTATGAACAGACTAGTGTGAAATGCACACACACACTCGGACATTAGGTCTGTCCCACATATGTAACACTTCCTGCCTGTCCTTCTTCTGATTCCAGGATTTAATCTCACTACAAAGCATTGCTTGATGCAGCTGGAAGGGTTCATGAATCAAAGTGTTCAAGCCTCTTTCCTCACTGTCTCTCTTAATATGACAGCTACACCCATTAGTATCCCTTTGACATGTAAGAGAAAAGACCTTAGGCTCTCCCTGGATGAACAGAACTTTATATGCAGGTCTTTTAATCTCTGGGTGATTAAAAAACAAGGGAGGTACACTGCAACTATAATATTTGATTCAGTTGGTTGCTTGGTTGGTTAGTTATTAAGAGAGCCATGTAAAAAAGAATACTAAAAATCTATACAAGCAGATGAAGTTAGCTTTAGTTAGATGTAGTTAAGAATGCATTTCATGAAAAAATAGATGTGTTAAGAATGTCCAGAGTGTGTTTCATGAGTCATGGACAATGATACGCTCTTGTTGATATAAATATCTGATAAAAGCTTAGCGAATGTGGAAACTAACACATTGAAGAGAATTCTTCAGATTGAGATAAATTTTTTTCTTCAAGCTTCTTTATTTTTCAAGTATGCAACTTTATCTTGATTAACTCAAGTTCAAAAACTAACAATACTGTGCTTGTCTGTAGCTTCACATTCTATAAAGGTCCAACCTTTATAATCAGGAATTCAAATATATAAGTACCATGGGAAAACAACAGACAGTTGTTCTCAAACTTTGCTCTGTCTGACTTGTTAATCCAAGAGAAGGAAATTAAATTCAAGAAGCATTTAAAAAAATTAATGGAGCCTGTTGTCAAGTAGAAAGAAAATCAAGTACCAGCACATTGCTACTTGAGAAATCATGGGCTACAAGTAAATGAAAAAAGAGAAACCTTAATAAAGGTTCTTGAAAAATGGGCAAAAAAGACTTTAGAGTTCTTCTGCTTGATGATGCTTCAATGGCTGCAATCCTGCAGGATCACAACCAGGAAACAGTGTCAGTCTTTTGTTGAACAACTACTGTGTAAGTGGTTAAAGAGATAAGAGTATAGTAAGCAGACACATTGTATCCATTATTTGTAAGAGTAATTCAGTCCTTATTTTCTGGGATCTTGATTCCACAGCAGAAAAAAAAAAGAAAAAGAAAAAAAAAAAAAAAAACTTGCTTTTTCCTATAAGTTTAAAAAAAACAGACAATCCAGCAAGTAAACCTTCCCCATCCATTGAGCTGTAGGAAGCTTCATTGGTGTTATACCTCTCCTCCCTTCTTAATGGCATATTATTCCCTACGTTTCCATAATGCTGATTAATAAACTTTGAGCTAACCTTCCAGAAAGTATTACAGCCAGATACTGGGGGATGTTTAGATGGACTTCTTTTAAGCCTAATGTTCAAAGTAGTGATTAAATGTAAGTGATAAATTGTGGAAGATTATTTGGCAAAAGGCTTTTGAAAATGCAGATTTCAGTAAGAGTACTGAAAGAATGCTTTTACCTGATACTTCATCCATTTGGCTAAAACCCCCATTTAAGGGAAAGGAAGACAGATGGTCACACTGTTTAAAGTTTAGGTCAGTAAGAAAGAATTTAGGTGTCTAAATCCTGCCACATTTGTGCAAGATAGAGGCTTTTTTTGACTCCTTCAGAGACAATGGAGGATGGAATGGGAATGGATTCATTTTACCTCACTTTAGACTCGTGAGACTGGCTTCATTAAGTTCTTAGGTGGGATGAATTGCCTTTCTGACGTGTGTTTCATTGATTGTGAAGGGAGTCTAGTTAAACAAGGCAACTTTGGTCCTTCAGTCACATGTCTCTGGGTAGGTGGGATGATTAGACATGTATGCATTCATAATTTGATGATGAAAATGGTATTATAGAAAAGTGAGCCAGACAGAGTGCTGGATCCACACTGCTTCACTGTGAGCTGAGCTAAGACCCACCACTTGATCTATTTTGGACTGCTCCAACTATCTGCCTTCAACTAGCTAGGGTGATCCAGCATTAACAGCACAGATTATGAGTCAGCTGGTGCTAACTGGGCTCAGAACTGATCAGGGTCAAGCCCCTAGCTCTGTCTTATTCAGCACAAGGACTAAAACTCAGACTGTTTAAGAGTTTAATTAGTCAGATTTGGAAATTGCTTTGTTTTAATCACTTTTATAGCTGTCTGTCCATCTAAGTTGAGAGCCCAGGGACGCTGAGAAGCAAATTTCTAACTTACCATACCAGTTCAGCATCTGAAGTTGGCAATACTGCTAACACCCAGTCCTGATCTGACTGCAGCTCCTGAAGGCATCTGAATGTTGGATTTTAACTGAGATATCATATACAGTATAACTGCTGTAAAGTACAGCATGGCAGCAGACTTCAGACTGGAAGCAAGGCAAGTGCTTGAGCACACTTTGTAAAACTTTTTTTACAAAGTCAGTTTAAATTTAGGGCTGGGATGTCCCCGCAGCCACAGCAGCAGTAGTGACGTACCTTAAATTTCAAGCAGCTGCTGAAGTGCACAGAATTCAGCCAAATAGAGAGACAAGAAGAGAATGCAGAAACCCTCAGTCTGCACTTTAGTCTACAGTATGTATTTCCTGAGATATGACTTTGTAACAGGTGAAAAAGAGACATATCGTTTTCATTTACAAGTGACTGCAATCAGCGGACACCGCAAATAGCCAGACACACTATTTACACACTGAGTGCTCCCATGTCACTGCAGTCACTGTCAAACTATGCTATTTGTATTTCATACAGAGGAAAATTGAAAGATGAAAAAAATAACATCAGATATCCAGTGACAGCAGGGTTCTCATGCTTTGTTCCAAAATCACACTGCAGCTCTACACGCCAGTGGAAGGCGGCCGGGAAGAGAAGTGTTAACTTTGTGTAGTGCTCACCTTGGGTCTTATCCAGATGAAAGCATATGTACCCAACGCAGATGATGTTTAATGTTGTTCCTATGTGTTTTAAACAGAAATTATCACCTGAGTATAGATCTTTTATTATCAGTCAGATTCTTCTGACAATTTTTAATTACATTTCTGAATTTTTATTATATGCTAATGGACTATATTAATTAAAGCAGACTGCAATGCACTAATAACAATTAATTCAACCCAGAGTACAATAAAGTGAGATTTTATGAGCGCTGAAATTCTCAATGGATCTCTAATTTACATTTGCAACACAGGGAACTGTACTTCTGGACTCTTCTACTTGCCATTCTCACCCAAGCCAGCACACAAGTATGGAGCTGGGTTGGGAAAGGTGATGAGAGACTAAGGTGAAAACCAACAATGTCCTGAGGTGTTAAGAGAAGCAGAAGCTTTCACTGGACTCATTGGATTAAGACATGTAACCTCACCTGACAATAAATGCAGATTTAGAAAGCAGAGCACAAAATCTAATAGAATGTGCAATCAGTTACTGGTGAAGAGCACTAGCTCAGCAATAAACACACTCTGACCATACGTAGTCCTCCTGGGAAATAGCCTCTCGTGTTAGTCCTTTTGCCATTCATGAGTAATATGTATTTAACAGAAATCTTAGAACAGGAAATGAGAACCTGAAGATGATAAATCTGTTTCACTTAGACAATAATCATATAACACTGTGGCCAGTTAGCTTAATTTATATGCACCATTCCCCCTGGAAATCTTAGGTGCAAAAAATTAAAAAAAAAGTGCACAGGAGGGAGATGGGGAGTAAAGAGAGAAAAATTAGTACAAGTTATCTCTTACCCAATGGAACAGGTAAATGGAAGTAAAACACTAATTAAGATTTCACTGCTGCAAAGTATTTACAGTAGCCAGACAGGAATTTTTCAGGGCCTCACCCTCAGTTCCCTGCTAGAAGTTCCACACTGAAGTGTGAATTGCTCATATTTAACCTGTCACACCTCAATCTCTCTCCTTTTTTTTATTTATTTTTTTTTTTCCTGAAGAGCAGAAACACTTTTGGACACCTGTGGCCACAAGAGATTACTAATCCATAAACATGTTTTTGGTCTCTTGAAGCCTTCCAACTGGCAGCAATAATTATAATTGCTGATACATACATACTTGTATGACTCTTAAAATGGAATTAAAACTCCTCTCCTTACCTGCAAATACTGTTTATATAATATTCTTCACTTTGTGGCAGGTATTACTCCATATCATATGTAAATGTCCTGCAAATCCTCCAGTAATTAACAACATTTAAGCTCTGGTTTCCTTAGAAAAATGTATTTTATAGCTCAGGCTGAAGAATACAGGATTTACTTTTCATTGTAAAAATAAAGTACAATTATCAGTTGTCTAAGGGTTTTATTCCTTCTTTATGACAAACTCATTTTCGAAGAGCTTAGACTAACTGTTCTCTTTAGTTTTATTTAAGACTTAGGTACATACATGTGGTAAAAAGAAGTATTTCTGACCTGTGCTGTTGGCCCATTAACACTTTGTATACTTTGTATATACAAAGATTACAAAATATACACTGAATTTGTACAGCCAAAATTAATTAGCCCGCTTTAGGAAAGATAAAAAACCAATCAACCAAATAAAAAAAAGAACAAAAAAACCTCAAAAAACACAACTGAAAAGTCAAAACATAAGGAAAACCCCAACAAACTCACCCTATCTCCTCCCTGCCATACCTCCCCCACAAACAGTGACTGATGAGAAGGAAATATTTTTCAACTCTTTTTTTGGGAAGCATATTTTTAACAGTTTGTAAATCAAGTTTTCAACATTTTTGTTCCATGTTAGGAATGGTGAACTTACATCTTCTCTGCCATAATCAAATAACGTTTATGCAAAACAGACTGTCTACAAAAAATTCAATGCATTTCTTTGATGTTCTATAATTGGCTAAAAAGAAATTAGATTCAAGCAGTAAATTCATAGGAAGTGATTTATTCTTAGAGATCTAATGAAATTGAATTATATATACTCTACATGATTTAATTTGAGATTAAAAAATGTAATATGCTTAATGTATTCTAGATATATCTAGGTATATAGATGCAACAGTCTTGCCCTCTTGCTAAGGTTGTGATACCAAGTTTTAAACAAAATTCTTCCACAACTGAAAGGTTCATATATCCCCATAAATTCTATAGACATGCCAGGAACATATGACAACACAAAAAACATTGTAGGTTCATTCTGTGAAGCATGGCATACTCCTTTGTGCATCTTAAAACTTAGCTGAAATCTATACCTACTAGAGTCCAGACCTGGCAGAGAATCTAAATCAAATAATTTGTCAGAAGTCTCTTAATTACTAGCCAACATAACAAATCAAGAGGAGGATTTATGGAAATGCAAAATCAGGTCTACACCATATAATTAGCTTATGCAGACATTTTATTTTGTTGTTTCTGTAATTTACATGAAGCTTTATAGTCATATTTTATTCTTTAGCTGGCTTCTTAGCTTACTAGCTACTTTCAAACATGACAGCACTTTCTTCAATCAAGTAGTCGGGTTATCAACAAATCTCAGTCTTCACTCTTCCTCACAACTTCTTTATTTTTAATTTTTTTCTTCTTTGTTTTTCTTTTTTTTCTCACTACAGCTATTTCTGTATGAGGATAATAAAAGCATATATGCAGACACTTACCGTAAAATTGCAATCTACTGCTGCGTTACATGGAGGCAAAAGATGTTACAGGTACAATAATTCACAAGTGAAACTTTGTGAACAAGGCGGATCCACGATAAAACCCTATTGGCTTTGAGGGCAATGCACTGATTTACACAACTGAGATTATACAGACATAAGGAAGCATTCCTTTTTTTTACCATAAAATTGCTTGGGTAGAGGGAGATCTCCTGAGAGACGTATACAGAGCCATATCTCTAGCAAGATGAAAAGAGCATGCTGTCCTCAGAATCAAAGCCAAGGCAAAAGAAGAAAACATAAGCAGCAGAAAGGACAAAACATTCCATCACTCACGCAAGTACTATGTGCTGAAAGGAATTTCCAGAGCTTTCAGCAAGATCTGTAACACATACATAAATAAATAAATAAGTATATTCTGAGCCTTACCATTTTTTTCAGCTTATTTAAATCAAGTCTACTTTTTTAAATTCTAAAATATATTATAATAAGTTTAAAATCTTCTTGAACATATTGTTTCCTAGCACCATAATCCTGTAACTGATTATTAAGCAATATATTACAGCAGGGATACAAGTTCTTATTTCAAGGTGTATTTAAATTGAATGTTGTCATTTGTCACAATATTTTGAGACAAAGACTCCTTAAAAGATTGTACAGAACCTTATCAGAGACCCTGGTAAAGGACTACTTCTTAGAGTTTAGTGCTGGGGCCTTGAGATTTCTGTTCATAAAAAGGAAAAGCAGGAGTGCAAAGAAGTAAGATAAAAGCACCTTACCAAAACATTCATAATATGTTGATGTTGTTTTACAGATCTGTACTGCACCTTTCATTATATTTTATTTTGTAGTCCTCATTTTTTTGCCCTCTACCTGGTATTTCTTGACAGCTTATATGACGAATGAATTTTTGAAAGACTGATCTTCCTTTGCACCTCAATTTCAGCGGTCACAAGAAAATCTGCACTTCAAGGTGCTCAATGGTAGCTATAAATCAGATCATTTGAGCTGCAAATTCCCTGACTTGCACCACCAATGTGTTTGGAAGCACAAAAATGCAAGTACAAATTCAAAGGAGTGAAAAGACAGGTCTCAGCTTTTTAGAAGATGTGTCAGAGAGAATAAATGTGTAATTCCTTTTGTATGACACACAACAATACATACTGCTGCCACATTTTAGAGTATCATCCTTTGGAAATGCATCTTCTTATAACCTACTGATAACCTAGCAGAAATAAACTACACAAAAGCAGAGCCAGGGAGGAAGAAGGATGTTTCAGAATTAAATTGCTCTTTGTGTTAACTGCTTAAGTGTATAATTAACACTTCTGTGAAATGAGTCTTTTTGGATCTTGGTTAGGTATTCCTGGGTTTTGCTTTGTTTGGTTTTCTGCAGGTTATGCACATGAAAATACGTAATTGTAGAAAGATATAAATACAGTAATTAAGTTTAGTGGATGAAATTCAGCTTGAGGTAGCAGGCTTTCTGTACCAGTTAATCCTCATATAAGAGCAATGACAGAAGACACTAACGGCATCTCTGTTTAGGATGTGTCACATGCCTGTGCACCCTGGCAAGGATTCCTCTGTGTCAAACGTAGTTATGCATAAAAAATGGCAGTGGGTAGGGTAACAAGATCAGTAGTTTTGCATACATAACTATATCACAAAGTAAACTAATTTCCAGACAGATGGCTAGAACAGGAATTATGGATGCCCCATTTAAACAGTACAATGATCAGAGCAGTGCACGATCCCATCTGAGAGAAAATTATTTATAGAACCTGTAAAAGGACTTTCCCCATGTAAGTAATTAGCATGTATATACAGTAACATGCATAACCAAAAATATATGTATGCAACCGGTAGAGTTAAAGTTCTAAAGCCCAGAGTCATTTCTCCCTTATTTGTGGAACAGCTACTTATGACTAACACTTAAGAGAACAGTGCCTTACCTTACCTAGGAAATGGGCAATGACATGAGTTTCAGTATTTTTGAGAGTCCTTTGTACCAATGTTGATCTATAGTTTTCTACTGGCTTCTAATAAGGATTCATTGCCAGTCTGCTCTTTGTGGAGACAGCAGTGTGGAGACAGTAAAATCACACATAAATCCCACTGATAGGCAAGAAAAGGATGAAGGAGCAGAATGCTATACCATCCTGAGAATAGCCAGAACTGAATTAGAATAAGGAGGATGGCAGTCATTGCTTCTTCTCTGTACCAAAGACACAGCTATGCCTACTTTTATTTAGGAACAATGCTCCATCTGGAAGTTGCTGAGCTCCTCCAGGCTCTTACTTTACTTGGGGACTGTGCTGTCCACCTTTATAGTGCTACTTTCTGTTCTTACAATGTTTTATGTCCGAATTATAAAAAACCCCCATCTTATTCATATGCAAAGTAAAAAATGCAAGAAATTTGCATCGATAGTATGTCTTCAATCATGAAAACTTTTAAACACTGCAATAGTCTGAACCAGCTGTATGTATATTATTAACATATCTTTCTATACAGCTGTCTGGAAAGAGTTTGGCATTTTTAGAAAAAGACATACTTACTTTTTTCCTGAAAAAGTTCTTTTAAACAAACTTTTCCTAATATTGATTATACTGGAATATGAAGCTCTGTCGAGATGGCAATGGAGCTTTTACTGTACCAGATAACAATGGTCTTTTCTATACCACTGAATTTTCATTCATTATTCTCACATGTATCTATTTTGGCTGATAAGGACTTGTGCTGTGTCTACTCTGGTCTGTGCCAACTAGTGAATAGGTATATGAGTACTTTTACACTTCCTTCTGAATATGTTTGCTTGGTTCTCCCATTCCAAGTACCATGATATTCTATAGACATGGATCAAAATACCATAACTACCATCTTCTGGTTTTAATATTCAAAATTGAAGAATATGCCAGATGACAAGAACGCATTGTAGATGAAGCAACTATCATTACTTTTCCCTCTGGCCACTCAAAGTAATATGGAGCGATGTTTAGAGATCGAAAGCAGCATATTATGACAGTCTGGGAAAGCACCATGAATTTGTTATGTATTCTTTCACTTCTAAATTATAATCTTAACCCATACTGCAAAAGTAAAAAAATCAATAAATCTTGTCTGTATTTCACTTTTTATGAATGTCATTGTTTTACAGTTTGAATTCAGGCTTGGCCTGATACAAGATTTCTTTGCCTATGGTCTACTTTGGCTGAGAAGGGCTTATCATATGTAGACTTTGGAGTAACCAAAAGTACCATGTGCAAAGTTCAATTCTATATGCTCAGCACTGTTCATTAGCTAGTGCTCAATAAAATATTAAGTCAAGTCAATCACATGCCTTTTACTCTTGCAGTATAAACAGAAAGTTCTATCCAGGATGTTCTTTTTAGAGATGCCATAGGAATGCCACAGGCATAAGCTACCATTTCCTGTGACAGATCAGCACTTCTACAAAACTGAGAATAAAGGTTCAGCTAACTACTTAGTTCGAAACTATTAATATTAGTTGCTTCTGGTCCATGCTTAACAACTGTTAAATCACTGATGTAAAGTAATATTTTATTGTTAGTCTTAACTTCTTTACAATCCAGTCACTGCTATTCAGTCACCTCAGTTGTGTGACTGTCCAAAAATAGGATTAAAGGAAAACATTTCCTTAAAAAAAAAATGATCACTTTTATGTATTATTAATTTGTTACAGTAAAGGACATCTCAATCTTGAGTATATTTTCAACAAGAAAAAATGAAAAAAGTCAATGTAAAAAGAATAAATGTATTTTATTGTGATTTTAGAATGCTTCAAAACAGTGATATGTGAAATTGACTTCATAAATAATTCAAATAATTAGGAGCACATTGTATACACCATAGTATCAAACAAATCAAATAATTATTAGAGGATCTCAAATGCTCAAATGAGATCAGGGTTTCAAGAACTGCTTAAGAATTTCAGTTTCGTGGGGAAATGGGCTCAAGTACTCTCTTATTTCTCAGGCAGAGCATTTCACACTCTCATTGCTAAGACTGAAAATGTAGTGCACAGGTAGTGCATAAGAGGGCTTAGTTTTTTAACATTAAAATCTGGCATAATCCATGCACATGAGTTCATTATTAAGAAAGAGAAAAGAACATTTTCTTTTCTCATTATTCTATCATCTTAGGTATTGAAAGATGTTGTAAATTGAAAGCATTTAGCAAAGATGAAGAAATGTATGTGTACATACTATATTTTTTAAACCTACATTTATAAAAAAAAAGAATCCTTAACAAGAATATAAATTTTATAAGACTAAATATTTCTCAAAGAAAGTGGCAGGTGGGTGGGATGGGCCACTGTATAATTTTGTGAATGCATACATATGTATATGCATAAATATACATAAATGTGCATATACATATGTATATATATATGTGAATTTGAACATGAACTATATAATTCTTTTGAGTGGGAGCTGACATTGACGGGGATTAGTAAGAACTGGCTTTACAGACATATAAGCTTTAAGAGATACTTTTTTTTTTCCAATCTATATTATTATAAGCAATAGGCAAAGGGGATAATTCCTTCACTGTAAATAATGTATTTCTACCTGCTTTACTTGGCTTGTGCCATCTTGTTGAAAGAATAGTAACATATCACCTTACTTCTGTTCTACTGCTTCACTCTAATGAGTCTGGGCAGATCTCATGAATTCCAAGGAGAAATGAAGCTCTGAAAAGTATTTTTTTTGTGTTTGCAAGACCAGATTGTTTTCACGACCTTTCTCCTTTCAACCCCCAATGTAATTTAAACCCATTTATTCCTTTTCTATGTATGTTTTCACTTACAGTAGTTTTTCTAGAAAACAGGCAGTTGTACTGGGATCTAAAAATCAACATGCATGTGCCTTCATATGGAGATAGATATACTGTTTTAAATGAACTCTCATGGCTGAGTTTTCTAATCCATTGTGTAGGAAATCAAGAAAACTTTTATCTTCATATTAAAATATTGTACTCTGAGAAATATCCTTTCCTCT
>NW_009925371.1:2373-29126 GCF_000696875.1 Nestor notabilis | reverse complement strand
TCTTTCCCTCCCTTTCTCTCTCTTCTATTTTCCCCCCATTTTCCTTTCTTTTCTTTCTTTACCTTAATTTCTTTCTTTTTTTTTCTTTTCTTTTCTTTCTTTTTTTTCTTTCAGTGTTACCAATGCAACATTTATTCTGACTCTTTAGCATTGGAAATAGGCACTAAAAATAATACCTGCCATCATTCAGCTGTAGTCACTTTGTTAAAAACAGTGGTCGAGATTGATGGAGGGAATACTTGGAGATTCTCATCTGACTTGGTTTTATGAAAGCTTGAGGGATCAAAAATAGGCTGTCTCACCTGAGAAGATAAAAGCCCTTCCTATTTGTCAGTAAGCAAAGGGAAGAATTTCATGTGTCCATCAGGGATCTGCTAGATCTGTTTGCTAATATGAGCTCCACAGGTTGGACTAATTATTGACTGTACCTATGTTATAGTTTTGCTGCAAGGGTATTCAGTACTTATATAAAGAGGAATGACAATGCAGTATTCCCTAAAGAATGCTGGTCCTACCATATGGTTATTCATTATAGAATAAAAGGATATGGGAGACGTAATTCACTGTGAAAATACAGAGATATGCTTTGCATTGAAGGTCTTTTCTTCTATACAGGCTATGTAAACACAAGTTTTATTTCTATGAAGGAAAAATCACCTGGACTACTGACCATTGTTATCTTATTTCCAACTCCCAAGTGATGTAATTCTGCAAAAGCAAAATGCAAGTATGTAGTTACAGCAAAACAGAAAATTAAAGTCAAATCATCAGCTACTTTGAATTTCTATTCCATACAAAAGGCATAAACAATCTGTAGGACAATGTGGGGAGACCAGGACCTCCAAATGAGAAATCAAGAACTTCAAAGGTATTGATTCCACTGAGTGTTCTTCTAATGAACTTCTAACAAATGGCTAATGATTTTTTAACTGGTGTGGTTTGGGGTTTTTTCGTGTGTGGGTTTGGGCTCTAATCTCTCCCTCATATAAGGGAAGGATTTTTTTTCTTTTTTCTTACTGCACATCCTCCTCTATTAGCTAAGATTAGTACTCCTCCAGGGAAAAAAAAAAAAAAAAAAAAAAGAAAGAGAGAAAGGCAAAAAAGAAAAAGGATAAAGAAATGGTCATCCAGTTGGCACCCTTAGGCAAGACAGCTGTGAGAGCTAAAGATTTTCTTTCCCCTCAGTGTTTCCACTGGTTAATGCTAGACAAACTCATAGATAGATATTAGATTTTCTTTTTTTGTGAGGGCTAAATCTTCCCTCAGGGACTGTAAATGTTTAAAATTGTGTTCTGGACTTTCATCTTTGAGACAGAGTAGACATCACAGTGTTCGGACATCTAGCAGTAAAATCTTTTGTATGAACTATAATTCTGTATCAGCTGTTCAGCATCACAATGGATATGTCTGATCAGTTGGACTAGCTGACTTCTGAAGGTCTCTCCCAACCTCAACCATTCTGTGACATGTAAAAACCTACAGTGGATTCTCCCCAAAACTCTTAGACTGAAGTTCTAATCACTGGTCCATCTTTCTTTATTGCCTTTCCATTCCATGTTCTGTGGAATCAAAATCTAAAAATACACAACTTTTAGCTAAATTTTCAAATCTGTAATATCCAAGCGTAGCTAAAATGTTATCAGATTATGTAATCCATCTCTTATTCTCTTACAATGCAGTACTGAAACTACCCCTAGCCTCAAAGAGAGCATCACTTCTAGTCCTGCCTTATAAAACAGAATGGTGAGGGACTATACACATCCACTACCCAGCTGATCTGCTGAATGTTTAAAGAAATTATTAGGAATCTTAAGAGGAAAAAACAGAAAAAAAAAAAAAAAAAGATTCTTCTTGTCTTTTTGGGAATTGTTGTGGTTTAAGCCCAGCTGGTAACTCAGAACCACGCAGCCACTCGCTCAGTCCCCTCCCTTTTTTCCTCCCGCCACATCCGGAGGGATGGGGAGGAGAATTGGAGGAATGTAACTCCCACAGGTTGAGATAAAAGCACTCCAGTAACTAAAGTGTAATACAAACCACTACTGCTGCCACCAATAATAATAATGAGAAGGAAATAACAAGGGGAGAGGATACAATTGTTCACCACCCGCCGACCGATACCAAGCTCAACCCAAGCAGCGATCTGGGCCTTCCGGGTAACTCCCCCCAGTTTATATACTGGGCATGACGTGCTGTGGTATGGAATATCCCTTTGGCCAGTTTGGGTCAGGTGTCCTGCCTCTGCTTCCTTCTGGCTTCCCCTCCTGTCTGGCAAAGCATGAGACTGAGAAAGTCCTTGGTCAGAGTAAACATTACTGAGCAACAACTAAAAACATCGGTGTTATCAGCATTGTTCCCAGACTGAAAGTCAAAAACACAGCACTGCACCAGCTACTAAGAAGGAGAAAAAATGACTGCTGTAGCTGAACCCAGGACAGGAATGAATTGGAGCAGAGAGATTGAATCTACTGCCAAGATTAAATCCTTAATTTTCAATGACACAAATTATTTTAAGCACAAATGCTTTAATTATCTCAAGCAGGCAATTAATAAGTTGAATTCAAAAAATCAGGCACCACTATGAAACTGTCCAGCATCCAAATTCTTGTGTCCTTAAAGATATAAACCACAACACCTTTCAAAATGTTTTTCAGCTTCCATTTTCACAGCCAAAGAGCTTGAGGGGTTTGTAGCTCTCTCTTTAAGCAACATTCCATTCAATACCAAAAGAGATATGTTGACAAGAGGAAAAGCTGAGCTCCCTTGTTCATAACAAAACAGTGGTATAAAGGTAAACTAACAAGCTTGGCAGCTCTTCTGATCTATATTGTGTAAGAGTTACTTCAATAATGTGTTCCCTGCACTTGACATACTCATGTTCAGTGATTTCACCCAAAAAAGCAGGCCTTCTGTGTGTAATGCCTACTACATTCCAGGTACCATGCTTGTACAATTCTTACTAAAGGATTTATGTAATAAGCAAATTTAAAAAAAAAAAAAAAAAGAAAAGAAGAGGCCAAAGTTGGCTAAATGGTGATTCCTTGTGCATTAGACTTGCTTGTTATTTTACTGAAATATCTGTAGTCCATTTTTGTGTTAATCACTGGAAGACAGAAGAACTTGATTTCAAACAGCAGAAATGTACATTGGGAAAAAGTAAGCCTCTGCCTGTGAAGATGAACAAGATCTTATGTATCAGCATAAGCTGTAAATAGTGAAAATATCCCGTGATGTATCTACCCAAATAAGTAAAGTAGAACATGCAAATAGAAAATCCTTCCTGACATATAAGGTGATCTGTTGAAGTCCCATGACAGGAAATGAGATTGCTGTTATATATTAACTTGCATAGCTATAAAGGTTTCAGATGCCATAAAACTATACAGGGCTTTTAAAGTTCACCCTCTATAACTACCTTGATAGCCTGAGGTAGAGGATTCCACAGGTTCACTTTGCCTGAGTAAAGACTAAATTCTCTTTATGTGTTCTAATTTATTGGTACTAAGATGCAACTACCAAAATACATTCAACCAGTGTTAAACTGGAATTTGAAACTTACTGCAAAGCCTAAAGGCAGTAAGAGTACCGTATTGTGATATTGCGATCAGAGATTGTATCAACACCTCAGAGTGGATACTGGATACTGGCTGTTTGTACCTCTGAAATCATCTGCAAATACAAGGGGTAGAGCAAGAGGCTGGGATTTACTGGACTCTGCTGTGAAGAGGAAGTGCACCTGACCCCATTCTAATCTCTGTTGTTAACCTGTTAATCTTTGATATGTCACTTCAGACTCTCTGGGCATGTTACCATTCTACAAAATCATTGTTGGCTGATACTAATATATATGGTTTACAATTGCACAAAGTAACCAATTTGAAATCCAGATGCAGGCACAATCTATAAATTATTTTTGGTCTATTTTTTCTTGCATCAGATGTTTGTATAATACTTCTATAAAAAATACATGGTTTTCACTTGATTGCAGACAGTTAACACTCAATAAAGCTATAGGGCATGGCCTAAAGTCGGTCATTCCATATGGCCAGGATGTAATGAAACAGAAATAAGGACTCCTAAACTATTGGAGAGATATGAGAATGGTCAAAAGAGAACTGATCTGAATGGCAGCCTGGTGCTGGAACCTTCATTTTTAAGGACATGTAGCAAAGCTGCTGTTGTGGTAAAAAGGATAGAAAATTGGGATTTTGTTATGTCTCAAAATGACACAGAAAAATCAGCTGGAAACAACATGCAGTTTAAGAAATCCTTTACTTACAGTATCACATTGGTATTGTGTTTTGACCCTTTGAAGGACACCGTGATTTGTTTTTGATGATGGAAGAAGGTTGCACTTTCTGCAGTTAACATTCAGGATAAAAAAATATGAAAATCAAAACAAAAATAAATAAATAAATCCCTTGACAGAATGAAGATCTCATAATCTAATTATCTTTTATTCAGGTATGAAGAATAAAGTAGCAAGAAGCATATCTGAATCTTTCTAATTTTTTACAGTGCATGAACCAGCAGCTCTGGCTCCATGCATTCCAACAGCACCCTCCATGCCAGGGTCACATCAGAAGAATGACATCAGGTTCCACAACTTAAAGTTCAGTGAAAAACAGGTCTTGGCTGTGGAATAATGTGAGACAACAGACAGGTAAGACTTCCTCCATGACAAACCACCTTTTGCCTAGTCTAGCTTCCTCCTTCAGAGGAACTGCCACGAACTTGACCACAAGTCCAATTTATTTCTGTCTCCTACACATGCTGAAAACTATAGATTATCTCTCTGTGCTATCAATATATCCTATATTCTCCTTCCTATTACATTTGTACATAACCGGTTCAAAGAATTTAGGTCACTGATGATTCAGAAGAAATAGAGCCAAAGCATTTCAAAATGGGGAATGTTGGTGATGTATTAATTAAATACAGATGTATTTAAAATTTACAATGACGCTGTATTTCTGTGCTGTATCTTTGACTTAGTTGTACAGAACACTCAGTCTTACAGTGTCATATGGGGCAAACAGTATAATCCTTTACAAGACCTATCCCTTTGTGACACTGGGGCATGGTAAGAACCATTTGTGAAAGCCATGGAAGGTTGTGCATGAATAAATCCCATTCATAGCAATTAACCTCAAGAACTAGGAACTTGTTTTACACTACTGTGTAATTCAAAGGCAACCACAATATGAACAAAATGTTTATCTGTCTTTCAAACTATGACCTTTTCAGTGAAAGCACATAACTTTTAGAGAAGATAATCCATATATCTCTCCTTCCTGATAATTTCTTGTAAAATAAACTTTTCCTTACTTTGTATTTAACCAGTTTGTTTTCTTCTGAGCAAAGCTAAAGCTCAGTGACCATGATTCATTGGACAGACCAAGTCCAGCATTAGATTACGTGTTTTACTTTGTAGAGGCAACACCTTTTGATGATAAAGCTCCCCCAACTGGTAGATGTCTCTAAGATATAGGGTCAAATATCACAGACACTTTCTAAGACAAAGAACTTTTGTCCTTGCCTTGCACCTGCATCAGTTGATCAATTTGGATTACCACCTATTATCCTGAACCACCTTTGCTATCCTAAGGTCTGTATGTTTACTTTAGGATGGAGAAGCTGTCACAACATTTAAGAGCATTACAGAATCCCAGAAAATTTGGTTATAACTGATCTTGAAGGTTCACCTAATCTACCCCTCTGTTCCTATGCAGGATCCGTTATACCCATGTCATTCTTGACTGATTTGTAACCTGATCCTTAACTCTTCTGACACAGACCTTTCTGGACAACTACTACATTTGCATTAGAATCATTAGAATGCTTTTTCTGATATGTATCACGCTTATCCTAAATCCCCTTCGAAATATAAGATGATTATTTGTTGTATTGCTCATAGGTTTGTATTGCTCCTTTGAACAACACTCAGAACTGTTGCTTTATGTCCTTCTGTTCTGCATAAGCCTTTTACATAATCGAATATTATCATCATGGACCCTCTGAGTCTTATCTTTTTAGAACTAAGCTATTAGTGGACCTGGCATAAAGCACTCCAGAGCCCAGGAGAGATGTGTCGGTTCGCCACTGAACACTGGGCAGCAAAAACTTCCCATACACCGAAATTTGCTAGCCATTTTACAGTCACATTACAGAAGTTTCATTCAGACTGTACTCCTTACATTGCCTATGGGAATGTTACAAGAAGCAGCAGGCCCAGGTTAATGAAGAAGTATAAAAACAATTGACCTACCCATTCCTCACCAGGAACACTGTTAAGTTCATAGTCGATTTTTCTTCAATTATTAATCTGCTAAAGCTCTTGAAGGTGAGAAGAATTTGTTCCATTTGGAAAATAATATCTACCTCTTCTATTCCTAACATGGACTGAAACCTTCAGGAGTGGTTCCTGAACTTTGTTTCCTCCATCTAATTGTGCTGAGTTCTCATAGGATCATTATCTTTGATGTAAATTTGACTATTCTGGCAGACTAATGTGTAACAGAACACATACTTCTCCTTTGTTTAACCATATGGATGAATTTACAAGAAAAAAAAATAATCATTTGCTTTAATGTGTAAAAGTGTCATCTTTAAGTCATTAGGCATTTTTCACATTTCTGCCCTCAGTTGTCTTGTGTGATAATGATGAACATAACACACATACAGGAAACACTATAATGTAAAAATACCCCATTAAAGACTAAAAGCAACAGTGGACAAAAATCTAGCTAGAGGGTTTTGCAGGCCAATATCTACTATCTGTCCAAGAAAAGAACAAGCACAGGAGGAGGAGACAGGTACCTGGAAGCCATGCAATTTTTGATGATGGAATCAAGTACATCCTACTAGATGGAAGTAATGAAAAAAAGTAATTCTTAGTGATTACTTCTTAGCTACTACATCTTCACCACCAACCGCCAAATACAAACGTGTGGTAATAATTTACTTTTGCTTTTTTCTGAGAGTGTGAAAACAAGTAATGAAAAATTAAAGATAGAAAGTAGAAATCAAGAGGCCATATATCTTTGCCTCTGTGTTCACAGAGCAGGCTATTAAATAACTGAAGTGAGTCATAAGCCACAACACTTGCACTGACACCTTGCATTAGAGCTGGTTACGGTAAGCCATCCATTATTTCAGGAGCAAATTGGAGGTTATGCAGCATCATTTGTGTTGGATATATACAATGTAACTATCAGTCTCTACAATAATCTGATTTCTCAAGTGTACTCCAATACTTACAATGACGTCTTTCCAAGATTTTCATCGAAAGGCTTCAATAAGAATAAGCTATTTTTAACTGTGGATCTTGACAACTTGAAAACACTGCTTTCTTGAATTGATTGCTCCTGTAAGAAACAAAATCAGAGAGGCTGAATTGTTGAGTACCATTCCCTGCTTTCTCACTTGAAGTACAACTGTTTTGAGTGTCTTTCACTTAACAAGGAAGGCTAAAGAATTTTTCGTTTTGTCTTTATTAGAATATTGCCCATACTTTAAACCATATAATTTTCCTGTCTTTATACATTTTTTTTAATTTTCAAAAAGATTGACTTCAGATTATTAATCTAGGGTTTATCCTTTATCACCAAATTTAGAACTTCTGCTCTCTCGCCAAAACCAGCTGTTCTGTGACTATGCTTGACAGCATTGATCTGTATATGTATTATGGAACAAAGTTAGAAATTCACCCTCTTGTTCAAAGATATGCTGTGCATATAGCTCACTAGCCTTCACTAGTATCTTAAGGGCAGTTTTGGCAGCTAGTAATTTGCAAGGTGTAATTGTCCTAACAGCCATGAAATGACAAATTGTAGGCTACTGGTAATCACAGGTCCATCTGATTTTTTTTTTCCAACTATGAATATATATTCCACGAGTGATTTAAATAGTTCAAACTAGAAAAGTCAGTAAAATACATATTTGCAAACTATATATATTTTAAAGCTTTATTCCAGTACTTCTGCCTTTGTCACTTAGTTAGCCACACCTGCTCAATTTTCTAGAGTTGGTCTGGTATGTAAGTAACAATCAATGATTTTTTTTTGAAGTTTCTTGACAAAACACATACTGACCATAATAATAGTCATGGTTTTCTCTGTCATTGGGCAAATATTTGTATGACATGTACTACTCCCCAAATAACCCTAGAGAGGTTTCCAAAGCATAGTTTCTTGCAGTTTTCCAGGTAAAATGATATTTTCCATTAAATTAAATTTCCCAGTAAAATGTAATTCTTCTCTTGAAAAAGAAAGTCTGGTGGCTGTTCAATATGCTTCTAGAGCAGCTTGATCATTTTGTGACACTGTGAAAGGAACTGGAGCTTTAGATTTTCAGTACCTTCCTGTCTGAGGTATAGCAATGAATCAGACATTGATTTAAGGTTTGCAGAGCCTTTCCTAAGTCTCAGCTTCTTCACACAGCTGCAGTGTTTCTGCTTTAGTTACACCGTGAGGGTGTCTAGACGGAGTATCAGCAATCCCAGAACCTAGCTGTGCACATGCTCTGCCTGCAGATTGTACTACATCATGCACAGAAGTGTTCTTTGACATCTCAGCAGTTCACCATCTATGTCTTTGATATTTTTCAAGGGTAAGTCTTTTGCATTGTATGTAAAGTTGCAGCAATTTAATATGCACAAGTATTTTTCAGATGTTTTTCCTTAGCCACTGGCAGCAAGTCGTTCCGTCTGAATACAAGCATGCAAAGTCACAGCATCACTTAACATGTCAGCAGCATATACAACAGCACTGGAGAACTATCAATCCTGTACCTGCATTCAGCAAAATAAATATAGTGCATGATTTTTATGTCTGATTTCCAATTCTTTCTCCTTAATTTTTGAGCCACTATGCCTGGCTCTGCATGTCTACCTTTTTAACTCTAAATTTCTAAAGGTTGATAGGAGAATTTCAGTATTTAGAGTGAGAATATAAAGTTCAGTACTGTATGGTAAATATACATTTTATTACAGTCCTAGCCTATGTCTGCTATCACCAGTCAGTGCAGCTTCTAAAAGATGCAAACCCCAAAATGTTACAACATGTTAAGTACTATCAACTTAAAAAAAACTCAAACCAAACAAACAAAAGAAAACCCCAAACAAACAAAACAAAAAACCCCACAAAACCCCAAATAAAACAACAAAACTTATATAGCGGTTTGTTTATTTTTTGATGAGGGCTTCAAATGTGACTACAATACCAGAATACCTTGAAAATATACTCGTATGTAACTCAACTTATGTTTCCTCAGTAGCCCTTCACAAAGTAAATGCATTTACTGTAGTTATAAAGCAGGAATTAACTACTAAATTTGGAAGTATTTATCATTTTCTGACTGACCACAAGCAACAGAAGAACACACCTGGGGAACGTGTATTAATTTTTAGTTACCATTTTAAAAATAATTTTTTAAAGACTTGAGTTTCAGAAGTTGAATATATATATATGTGGAGTTCTGCCTTTCAGTCGTAATATTAGGATGAAAATATGTTGTGTCTTAGAAGTATCACTCTGTTTCCTCCTGACTCTGCCTGAATTTAATACCTGACAAGTCATTCAATGTAAATAACAGTTTGTATTAAAAATAATGCATTTTACTGTGCACTCTTTCATCTTTTTGATCGATAACAAGTTTAATATAATTATGTAAGTCAAAGCTTTCTTTCTAGTACAAAGAGTAATTAAAGCACCAGTTACTCAACAGACTTTTGCACTGGAATGATACTATTCTAAAGGCAGATGTTATCTTGTATTGAATATTCACCAAGATTGAACATCTTTCATACTAGAAAAACATACAAAAATATCGCCATCCAGTAAGAATAGTAAGGAGTACTTATAGTTGCTTGTTTGTGATGTGGATCCTGCTGTCCAATTATCTCCAATGTGTCTAATTTTGATTCTCTTCTGGACTGATGACATAAACCAATCACAGACCTCATGACAAAAAGTTTGGTGAGGACAACTCTGCAATTCACTTAGGATGGTATTCATCTCACTAACTTCAGACATCTACATCTGAGTTAATCACTGCATACTCCCTTTAGAGTCAATGGAGAGAAATAAGCAGGTTTAGGATGCAACTCATCTGCCCAATTCCAGATAGCTACTTTAGGATAGTATTAATCACCCTTTCAGGCTGTCTTCTTTTCAGCACTGACTATAAAAGGTAGTCCACTGTGACTAAATCAGATTTAAATGTCTGCCTTGCAGACATATATGCTTAATGAGGTAAATCTTACCATTAGATACAGGGGCAGAAGTTCTTACACACATGTGGCACATAAACAGGTAAAATAGCCCTGTACATCTGTGGGAATACTGAGTTTGGCTCTACTATCATTCTTCCTTTCTCAGTCTACTGTTCTGGAAATAGAAGTGAAGTTCTGACTCGAAGCAAGTGTCTCTAGTAAGTTGTTGTGCTGACTACACATCAGGTAGTGGCATATACACATTTTAATTTTGTGGCACATATTAAGTTTATACATGCAACTTCTCAGGTGGGAACCTTGGGTGGCAATCAAGAGGGACTTTGTTAACCACACCCCTCCTCATCCAAAATCAGCACCTAGTCAATACTGGCACTGCATGGTAGAAGTATCAGCTGCTGGGATGCTGCGCCTGGCCATTGTAATAGATGATAAAGATGGAAGAACATTCAGTTCAATGGGAGCCTGAAGACTGATGTATTTCCCCCACCTTGTCAGTTCTCTGCTAACCAAGCACTCAGAAACAGCTAGAACTTGAAGGCGACAGTGGGCTGATAAGGCTATAAAAGCAGATCTAAGCTAATAGATTGCTCCTCCTGTTTTGAAATACTATCATATGCACTCATGACTCTGATTTTGCATAAGAAGATGAAGGAGCTGTGTTTCTTAATTAGCTGGAGAAAAAAAAGAATTAACCGAAATCATTTGCATGAAGAACATTCTTTACATAACCATTTCAGTTAAAATCCATTAATTATTGGTTGAGACAGTCATAGATAGCTGTCACCCTCTGCATACAAACAAAGAATTTTATGATCCTCAATCAAAAGCTTGCTCTTATACCATACAGCATTGGGATTTAGATCAGAAAAGTGAAGGCAGAAAGGGACTTCTAAATTGCAAGGTGCATGTACATTTGTCAGCAAAGGTTCTCCTGAAGCGCCCATATGCCACTGGACCAGTATAGTACTTTGAGCAGCAGGAAACTCACAACCTGGAAGGGCTAAATGAATACCTTCTGAAGATATCTGTGAGTGCAGCTATATCTGTCAAGAGGTATCATGGTGCCTTCTGCCAATCTGCCCTATTGCCTGCCCAGATCAGGTGCTCATGGAATACACCACAGTCCCTATTTCTGGTATAAGCTTGTGCTTTCTCTCCATGAAACCTGTACACGTCTGAATGTACAGTTTACAAAGGAAAAAACAGCATATGCCTTTCAGCACAAGAAGGTCTAACACACAAATTTTATAATGCAGATATAGCTTATTCTTTTCCTACTGACCCATTACAGTGTCTTCAGTTTCCAGTTTTATGAAAAAAATGTCCCAATTAAGTGAGGTGAATCCAAGCTTTGCAGGTTGCAACTGTGGTGTACAGGAGGTGCTTTTGGCTTCAAATACTTCTGATGGGGGGTCAGAGGACCATCTTTCCTGTTCACAAGAAAGCAACACTAGGTTTTGAACCTGTCAACACAAGTTAGAAATGTTATACAAGTTCATAGCATGGTTCAGAATAAAGCAGATGACAGCAATGGTCAGACTGTAGGAAGAGTTGCTATCTCATAACCTCTAAGACACTAACATGTTTTGATCAGGAAGAATTTCAAACTGCTTTTGGAAGAAGATGACTGACAGTTCTGATTTCAGAATGGTATTCTCAGTGTTTCACTTGCACAAAAATTTGCATCAGCAATTTACTGAGCTATTTTCAGTCTTTCTCTGCAAACACTGGTATTAAAAATGCCACTTTTCGGGTGGCATAATTTTGGTTTGAGTCCATTTTTCTGTTACCATCTCTCTATTTGCATAGAGCTTTTGAAAAATATCTCTTTCATCCTCCTATTGGCCATCAAATTGTTCTTTTGAAAATGTGAAACCTGGGCAGTAACCTACATGGGAGCATAGCAGCTTTTGATGGAGGGCATGAAAATGTTCCAAAATGTTCAGAATGGGAAAATAAAAAATAAGTTAGATAATTTGAATGAATATCTGCTTTCCACTTTTTTTTGCAGCAGAGAGTCAGGAAGTGTTAGAGTCTATTATATACATAATCCACTTTTCATAGACGGATTTAATGGTAGTCTGGAAAAGCTTCGCATATGGGTGTTCTAAGACTGCGTAATTACAGACTTACCCAAGGGGCCAGAATAGCTCCACTTTAACCCAAGAAAGAAATAATAAATACATATACATATATATTTTTAAATTTATCTAACTGTTAAAGCCTTGGAGATCTATGTGGATTCACAGGTAAAATCTATTTTATCCTGCATCATGAGAATAAATATTACTTATATTATTATGTTTTCATTATGACATGCAATTAAGTTAGGCACAGAAATAAGCTAGATTCTTGGTCTCATTCTTTGTGCTGCTTTAGTAGCATAAATGGACTATAAAGTCTATTTAACAAAGCAGATGAAGATTCTCTTGAGGAGAGTGAATATGAAATGGAAATATGCCATTTCTTTTGTAATACTGATTGGATTACAGTGGCATGGTTTGGAATGCTGCTGTGTTACAGTGAGCCCTTTAAACATAATGGCCCTTTGGAATTAGACTCACAAAATTAGGTCTGAAATCAGCCCCAGGTCCTTTATGTCTTACCACCTGTGTCCAGTGTATACAGGTGCAGCTGAGAAGCTGAACCAACGTATTCAACAAGTTATTTACACCACAGTCTCATAAAAAAGCCAACAGTCATCATGATACAATAATCAGACAGACCTTGATTATGTCTGAACTGTGTGTGGACATCCAGTTTTGGCCACACATCTCCCAGTAACAAACAGAGAAGATAAACAAACATGGGAGATAAATGTTTTTTCATTAGCAGATCAAATTTGCTCATTGCCTTTCTTCCTTCACCAAGGCAGCCTTTACTGGTCTGAGTTACTATGAAGAGTAATATATTCTGCATCTGACTCAATCATGATTTTGATCTTTGCCTGACTGCAAGTATACAAGATGTGGGCAATTACAAGGGTTCGTAGAAATTTGCATTTGGGGAAAGAAATGCATATTGTAACTGTTTCTAATGTTTGCTGCAGCTTATGTGACAAGCCCCTCAGGAAACAGTGTTTTGGATGCTAACTCTCTTGTTACCATATTAATTGCCTTTGTCATGACAGTTTTGGCATCTGAAAATGGCTGGGAACACGCTGTGCTCCTCAAGAGACCTATCAAGGGCAGGGGAAATTGGCTTATTGGTTCCCAACGCAGTCTGTGCTAAAGGTGCCACTATTCAAGCATAGTTTTCAGGGTCCAAGCTTGAATGAGGAGCCAAAGACACTTCAGGCTAAGAAAACAGAAGTTTCATTTAGAACGCTGAAGCAGAAACCAAGAAGTTTATTTCTCTGCCAGCACGACTTCTGCAGTTAGCTTTTGTGTGCAAATCTGTGTGCCACAGCACAGAAGGCAGGATCAGGAATCAAGGTTGCTAGAATCCAGTGAGGTCCCGGGCTTCCCAGAAGTGATCCTGAGCATCTTTGGTTTTAAATGAACCTCAGCTAAAGCTTGCTGAAGTTCAGGCTTTCAATCAAAATTTTGCCTGCAATCAAAAAATACACTTTCACAAGGACAGGCTGCAACTGGAGGAAGGGGATCAAGAGATAAATATCAGGGGATAAATAATTATGAATTTTATTTTAATTGATGCTGGATTTGCAATGCAAGAACAAGGAGATGTTAATTTCTGGTTAATTTTTCTTTCTTTGAGAAGACTGGCAAGCAGCTGTTGTGTTGTACGTGATAGCCTGTAGGTGGTAAAAGGATGGGTCAGGTTGGCAGGTGGTGGGGCAGTGAGGAGAGACTGGAAAAAAAGAAAATAAGGACAGGAAAATCACATGCACATTAAAAAGCCAAAGGAGCTCCCACAGGAAAAAGGAAGACGCGAAAAGAGCACCTGATTCCACTACTTCAATTTATGCCAGGAAAGCTCAGATTCAGTAAAAATCTAGTGATACAGCAGAATTACGTTTATAATGTTAAATAAGGGAAGAGAATCCTTTTCAGCATGAACTGCAGAAGAGATAGAGAAAGTGTGCAACCTGACCCTGTTATCTTTCCCATGTCTCAAACAGACAGGAAAGACATATTTTGAGTTTTTGATGACATATGCAAAATCCTGTTGTTTTGGGGTTTTTTTTTTAACACTTAGTGAAACTAGTGAAATGTTAATGCTGTAGGGCCAGAACAGTAAGCTTATTACAGACAGTTTCAGCAAAGAAGAGGGAAAGGAAAAATAAAAAGGAGAGACTAAAAAGCATTAAACAAAAGTCAAGCTTTATTACTAGCTCAGCGTAGGTGGAAAGTAAGGGAAGAAAGAGAAAGTCTTTTTGTTTGATTTGTTTGTTTCTTCCTGTTAAATAACCACAAACTATTCTTGGTCCTTAAGCCTAGCTAGTTGAAACAGGTGGATGGAAAAGGGGTATAGATATAGAAAGGCCAAGTCCATGTCTTTTCGCACTGCACTAGCCACCACAGCAGGGTCTGTCATGAGTCTGCTGCACCGAGCATCCTCTGTAACAGCAGCTTGCTTATGTCCCCATGCAGTACTCATTCACACTAAAGTTCATGCATCTTTACGTATGAACACTGGAGGTCACAGAATACATCTTTTGTGTCCTGAAGCCCTTAGCAGAAACTGTAAGTGCTTCCATAATGTGGACATGTGTTAGAATAGTACAGAAATCTGCAGAAACATGATAGGGAGCATTGTGCCTCTGGAAAGATAATGTAATATTTTAGTAACCAACAAAACGGAAACTTACAGTGGAACATAGCCCTAGCAAGCAATAGAAAGAGATGAAGCAAGGAATTGTGCAAGCTACTTCCTGTTCCCTTCTTCTCCTTATTTAAATGATGTATTTTTTCAGCAAAACAGAAACTGTGAGTCAGGGAAAGGTACCAGGATCAGTAGGATTTAAGTGAGAGCATCACTTAAGTGAGAGCATGACAGAATTTGAATGGCATTACATCTATTATTCATTACTTACTCAAGTCCAAGTCTATAGTTAAGGGAAGCAATTTGACAGGCAAGACATGTACATAAATTGACCATCAGATTATATAATCTGCTACTGAGGGAACATTTCAAAAGGCCCAAAATATGACAGAAAACATAATACACCCTGCATGCTAAGTACATAAATGTCGGAAATGCGCTCTCTGAACTTTACAACCCATTTCATTTTCGAATTTCAAGAATTCTTGAGAACTCAGAACACTATGTGAATTTTCAAAACGGATAATACTTCTTCAGAGGGTATCCCAGCAGTGGAGAAACTCTCTTGGCAGCAATGTTCAAGGATTTGTCAGGAGAACAGCTGGAGAGGTATATACCGAGCTCTAACTACTTGTAGATTACAATGCTACCAAGACACCAATGTTTCTACAGTAATTTTTGTTCAAGAGGATCTGAAATTGAACCCTTCCTGTGTGGATACACTGATTAATTTAGTTGCATTTTCTAACACTACTAGTAGCACACATTTTCCTCCTTTTTTTTCCCAGTTGAAAAGCAAATTAAACAAGATTTTTTGCCTTGAACAGACATTCGAGGATAAATATAAAACATCTGATGGCCTTGTTTGCTACAGCATAGAAGAAAATAGTTTCTTACAGCTATAAAGAAATGTTAGAAGAAACAGTTCTTTATCATCAATCACATGGCTACTCCTTCAGCTCAGTAAATATATAGTTTGGTTCTTCCTCTACCAAGGAGATAAAAAAATCTTCAAATTTTTCCACCTGTATTTCTTTTTTTGCCTATCACATTGAGAATTGCTTAGATGGAACTAAGTCTTTTTCATCTATAGTTGCTAGTTTCATTGTTACCCGATCTATGTACAGTAGAAAGTAGAAAGAACAAGACATTTACTTTTCTTCCATGATGGGGCAAACCTACCTGCCTCCCTGTATTATTTAGGCCCATAGAACACTAATATCAAGGACAATATGTATCCCCAACTACATTTTTCATGTACTCCCAGTTAGGGAGTTTCTATCTATGTTCTCTCAGTATCACTATGATACAAATAATGAGAAAGCCAATGGTCATCATCATGGTCATCATTATCATAGAAAGGAGGAGCTGTGTCATCTTTTGATTTACATTTTCTACTTAACTAAATTATTTCCTTGCTAGCATGACAAAAAAGAATAAATATTTGTTGTCATATTTACCAGGAGATCTTTCTCATTATTTAGTAGTATTGAGGCACCTTGTATGACATGCAGAACTGAATGCATGAATCTGTTACCCAGACTTCAGAAGGGAGGATATCCAATCTATGAAAGGATTTATGTTGTGACTAGGGAGAAAGATAGACGTTATAATAAGTAAATAAACTGTATGTGAGTCAGTGCCCAGTGTACTACTTGGTATAGCTCACCACAGAACTATGCATTCAAGGTATACTAACGAAACTTATACAAGGATTTGCTAGGTAAAATTAATTTGGTCCAGGGATCAATAAGGGCAGGAGAAACACTTTTTTTGTATCTCTTTGCAAATACTATTAATACATCACAGAACAAGGATAATAACTGGACACTGCTTGATTTCCCTCCCCTTCAGGTATCCCAGTAAGTGTTTCTAAGTGAATGATGGGCATATTTTGACCTTAAATAGCTTTACAAAGTTGATGAATATCAAATATTCAATATAATTTAATTAGACCAAACCCCAAAAATCTAAAAGCATATTACAAAGAGAATAAATGTTCCAGGCTGAAATAAGTGCTTTATTCCCATAAGATGCACTTCGTTATCCCATTCACAACTTTGTATTCAGTTATTTTAATAGCTGAATGAAAATTCAAAAAAGAACAGTATTTAGAAACAATCAAGTAATGTTTTGCATTTTCATATTTTTTAAACACATTTTGGAAATTAACAGCCAAGCCAAATGAAAATAAAGGAATGTTATTTTGAAAATTGCTATTCTGAAACTTTTACGAGAAAAAAAACTCTGTCCAAAAAATTTAATCCAACTTTCCAACTTAGAACCTCAGACTATAAGACAAAGAAAAGGTGCTGTCATTGGCTATGTTAGATCAGGTCCTCTTAAATATGATTATTAATGATATATAAACAACTATGATGTTTCTAAGTTTCTTCTACTACTCTCAAATCTTTGCATGGAGCTCCTTTAACACTTGTTATTTTTTTTACACAAGCTTGAAAATTAACCTTGATCAAAAACTGTAAGAAATCATTTTATACAATCCGAAAATTCTACACTATTGCCATGATTTAGAGTGTCACTAGAATACATGATTTCTTCTTCCAAGCTTAATCTTTTGATGAAAATGGTTTACAAAAGAGAGTGGCTTTTTGTTAAGGGAGCATGTTTCCAAGTATATGGTAATGTAATGTTGATCTTATGAGTCACTGACCAGAAGAGCTGACAACAATTAGACTTAAGGAGATTCACACTGAGGCAGCACCTAGAATTCCCAGGCTAAGGTGAAACACAACAAATGGTACATAAGGCTCAACACAAACACAAAACAATAGATGGACCCTACCAAGAAAAGTAGGTCTGTTCAGCCTGCACAAGAGATGGCTATGTGGAGAACTTACAGCAGCCTCCCAATATCTGAAGCAGGCCTACAAGGATGCCACGGAGAGATTCTTTATCAGGGACTGTAGTGATAGACAAGGGATAATGCATTCAGACTTAAACAGGTTAGATATAAGGAAGAAGTTCTTTCCTGTGAGAATGGTGAGACACTGGAACAGGCTGCCCAAGGAAGCTGTGAATGATCCATCCCTGGCAGTGTTCAAGGCCAGGTTGGATAGGGCCTGGAGCTACCTAGTCTAGTAGAAAGTGTTCCTGCCCATGGCAGTGGGGTTGGAGCTTGATAGTCTTAAGGTCCTTTCCAAGCCTAACCATTCTATGATTCTATGACTAATAAAATATAAATTACATGCTGTCGCATTGCATATTGTTTTTATACAAATATTTAGCAGCAAACATCTTGAAAAGAGGATCAATCTTCCACAGTGTTTACCTGAAAAGGAAGAATTTAAAAAATATGAACTTTTTTTTTTTATATTTGTGTCTAAGGTTTTAAGCTGAGGGAGCCACTAACCAAAATTACCCTGATTTTTCACAGCAAACACAAGATGTTCTCTAAATACTGCTGCAATAAGAACACTAAAAATGAAGCATCTTTACATCACTAGATGTAAAATCTCTTCATTTAAATATTATCAGTCACAGAAGAATCTGGATTCATTTCACAAAAATTGGTGGTGTGAAGTCATCTTAAGCAGCCTAGAAAAGATGTCCAAAGAAAGGACCCACTGCACCTAACATTACCTTCTCTGAAGCTGACTGAGCATCACCACATGTAGTCACAGGAGGAAATAACCAGGCACTTCCAGAAAGAATTTCATGCCATCCTGAAATAGCTGTCTAAGACTTGTAGGACGAATCACTCTCTTGCTCACTCTTTCAACAGCTTTAATGACTATCTTAGACTTGATATCTAACTTCTAGGTAGCCAAATTTAGGTGGGATGAATCTTCACTGTGAAGAGAAAGAAGATCTTTCTGAAGGTTTCATAAAGGAATTGAGGAACAAAGAGACAGAGAAGTCTGTGGGAATGAAAACTATTTTAAAAATGCAATGGTTTTAAACACCAAGACTTGTCAAAAGTAAAAAGCCAGAATTACCCAGAGCATCTTACTATAGTCAGGAAAGTTTCATGGCATTTGCTAGGTTTTGTGTTAGTGAAATTGCCTGAAAAAAATTCTCATATATTGTATAATATGCCACAGAATTCAGTATTAACAATATTTGGCAAAATCTGCCACAGATTATAGTAGCCTTAATTCATACTGTTTCTGAAAGACAACAAAGAAAAAATATTTTTTCTGATATACACTTTTTGGAGGAATAATGCCTTATATATAATATTTAGAAAATATTCATAAAAATTACACTCCACCCTCCTCCGCCCCCTAAAATCAGACAAGTGGTATTTTGCACTTGCAATGCATGATTTTAAATGTCTATACAAAGGGTAAATCAGCCACTACCTATGTGCTGCTTTCCAGTCAGGCTGGGGGAGATCAGAGACATCAAAAGCCACTGTAAAACCAGTCTCGGCTATACCATCCATTTTATTTGTCTGTTGAAGAAAACAATGTGCTGTATCCAAGAGCACTTTGTCCTGAAGTGACTAATGCTGCTGCTGTAGTGTATTTGGAGGACAGCATGTTAGGCATAAAGAATCAAGTTCCTCAGCAAGAAGCACAGCAAGAGATCAGAGAAGTATATTCTAACCACAGAGAAGAGACAGGAGAGACAAATAGTATACAAGAGCTGAATTCTTCACTTTTGCCTTGGGAAATGAGGTAGGCAAGAAATATTCTGTATTATGGAGAGGGACTTTTTACAAGGGCATGTAGTGATAGGACAAGGAGGAATGGCTTTAAACTGAAAGAGAGCAGATTTAAATTAGTTATTAGGAAGACATTTTTTACTGTGAGGGTAGTGAGACAGTGGAACAGGTTGCCCAGAGAAGCTGTGGCTGCCCCATCCCTAGCAGTGTTCAAGGCCAGGTTGGATGGGCACTTTGAGAAACATAGTCTAGTGGAAGGTGTCCCAGGGGGTCTAAACTAGGTAATCTTTAAGGTTTCTTCCAACCGTAGTCATTGTATAATTCCATGATTAGGGCACTGTTTGGGGTCCTGAAATGTTCCCTTTTCAGATTTATATAATAAAACAAACAAACAAACAGGGATTTAGGAAGATATCCCTAAATTCTGCTGTTTGTCTTGTCTGTGTTCCACCATTTCCTTGATTTACTGCTGTATTTTACCCAGAGATCCCTACTGTTGCATCACAGCATCAACATGTTATCTCAAAAGAAAAGGTTTTGTAAAGTAGACAATCAGAGAATAAGAAAAATGTGGGTTGGCACAGACCTCTGGAGGTCATTTAGTCCGACCTCCCCTTCACAGCAGGACTGTTGTTATAATATAGCAGGTCAATGTTTGGCTAGACTGGCCAGGTCTTGAACAACCTCAAAGACCACAATAGCACAGCTTTATTGGGTAATCTTTCCCTGTGCTTCCCAACCCTCCTAGGATGATACTTTTCCAAACACTCAGTCTGAATCTCCCAAGCCACAACTTGTGTCTGTCATCCCTTGTTTTACCCTCCTCATAAATCTACCCCATACCTTGTTCTTTCTTCCATCACTCCAGCATGAAATGTCTTTTACAAGGGATTCATGTGATCTTTTTGCTTTCTATCTGCGTTAAGACTCAGTAAGCCTATCACTTGTGCAACTGCTGATGGTTTAAATAGAGACACAACAGTACCCCTGAATTATTTAGGAGATACATCACTGGAAAACTAATTCAAAGTTGTCAACTCATGAGAAGCTCAGTGATGATTTTATGACTAACATCGTTTAGAGGATAGGTTCAATGCCTGTGTAACAGCAGACAAACTTCTAGACTTCCTTATACCACCATATATGTGAACGTGTACACAAAATCCTTCTTCTGTTGTGCCTTTAAAATATACTGCTGGCTCCCTTCATCATAAGCATGGCTTTGCCCTTTGGGGTTTTGTTTTATTGCTCATTTGTTTCTTTCTCAGCCTCCTCATTTGTTTTCCTGGCTGTAGATCTTATTCTACTCATTTGTCTAAGTAAAATTGTCCTTGACTGTTTTTCTTTCCTCACCTGCCACCTAGTCAATGAATTCTCCCTCTGGTCACTTTTTACGATGGCATCTGTGCAATCTTGCAGTACTCATTAATAACTTCCTTGAGTATGTTAACAATGGAAGAAGATGGTTAAAGAGTCTTCGAAGAGCAGTTTAGAAAAATGCCTGTCCACGTTTTGATAAAATAATACACAGATTTTTCTTGGCTCTGGTAATAAGCAATAGTTAACAAAAATTAAATGGAAGCAAGTGTCTGTAGTCACAAGTTATTTTGAAATGTGTTTGTCTTTATAGTGTAATGAATTGTCTCTTATACTGTTCAATGTTTGCTCACCTGAAGATGTAGCAGTCCACACACCTATCACCACTGCATCTTGACAAAATTAAGTGCTAATTGTAATCCCAAAAATCAGAACCAAAGCCATGTTCAGGTATACAAATAAACCTTTTGTAGGTAAAAATGACACATATATTGTATTATATTGCTGTCTCTTTGGTGATTTTATGTGTCCTCAGCTAGCGGTATCAGAAGTATTCAGTTAGGCTATCATAGACAAAGAGGGAGCCTTTGCCACTGCTGAAGGTAAAACTTGGAAAGCTCCTGATCTTTTTTGTTACATTTGAACTAATGCATAAGGGGATATGACACTCTGAAATTTGAGTGTGTAACCTGGCTGATTTTCAGCCTCATTTTTGGGTTTGAATCGTATTTCCTATTTCCCTTCCTTCCTCCCTTCCAGCACCACATTTGAAGTTTCACATATGGGAAATGCAAGCAAATGAGTGCATTGCCACCAGCTCCCTGACTCAGACAGTCAGAGGACCAGACACCACAGACATACAGCAGTGGAAACTTGTCTGGATGATGCCTTGTCTAGATGATGCAGGACATAAGCTACTAGCAGCCTCTTCTCTCAGGCTTCTCTCAGGGTAGAGCTTTTATATGCTCATAACAGACTGGTATCACTAGCACTAGCACTGACGTCCTATGGTCTCAGTATAAAGCATTCAAGAACCCAGTAAACAAATAATTGTTTCTTGAAACCGAAGCATTTCACAGGAAAGCCTCTTCATAACAGCCTATAACCTGTCTATCTTTTCCTAAGGCTTATAATTTTCTATCATCTAGGTAAGACCACTATTACTTTGAGATTTATTTCCCTGTCTTGGACTATTTTCTTCCTGTAAAAAGCTCAGTAATGATATACGCTATCTCTCTTTGTCTTTCCTTCTCAAATCTTTTCAATACTTTGCAACATTGAACTAAACCAATATACTAGATTATTTTATCCACTTTTGTGCTGTTGATCCCAGATAGTTACCATTCAGGTCTTACTGTTAAGTTTCCATCTTGAAGTGAAACAGATACCGGTCAGGTACTTTTTCCTTGCTCATAATTTCTGTGCTGAGCTTTCTGACGTAGCCAAGATTCCCCTCTCTGAGGACCATGCTGCTTGCTGGCTTTCTGTATCTATTTCTACCTCAGACACCTACAGATCCTATCAGTGTTTGCATCTATGAATCCACAGGGACAGCTTTGGATTCTAAGGCCCTTCTTATATAGCTAATTACATGGGGTCATGGCTATATTGTTTCAACTATATTACTCTAGAAAGAAATGCAGGTAGTTCTTACATTTAGAGCTTGTCTACAGGTGGAACTATTGAGAAATAATTACTCAGTAATAGCTCAGAAATGCATGAGTAGCTTATAAATGTATTCTTATTTCAGACCTAAGGAACTATTACACCATAAATAAAGAAAAGGTATCTTTAAAGTGAGTTTCCAGTGAGCTGCTGTAGAATACCTATTCCAGTATAGATTAACATTTTCTTATGGTTTCTAGATTGTGCACATAAAGGTGGACACATCCCACATTATTATACATGTTAGTTGTGTTATTTTTTTGCTGCAACTAATAGTACCAGGCAGATACCTTCAAGAAATGATTCAAATTGTAGAAAACAAGGTTCTTTTCAGATTAGTAAAAAAAGACCTGGTGGTCTTGCTGGACACCAACTTGAAAATGAGCCAAAAATGTGCCTATGCAGCAAAGACTAACAGCATCCTGGGCTGCATTCAGAAAAGTGTTGCCAGCAGGTTGCGGGAGATGATCTTTGTTCTCTACTCAGCACTGGTGAGGCCAAACCTCAAGTGCTGTGTCCAGCGCTGGGCTCCCCAGTAAAAGAGAGACATTGATATACTAGAAAGAGTCCACAAAATTGCCACAAATATGGTTAAGCGACTGGAGCATTTCTCCTATAAGAAAAGGCTGAGAGAGCTTGGACTGCTAAGCATGGAGAAGGCTCAGGGAGATTTTTGTAATGTATATGAACACCTGAAGGGAGAATGCAAAGACAGAGCCAGGCTATTTTCTGTGGTGCTCAGTGTCAGGACCAGAGGCAATGGGCACAGACTGAAACACGGGTGAAGCCATCATAACATTAGGAAACATTTTTTTATCTCTCCTTCCTCGGAGGTGTTCAAAAGCTTCCGGGACATGGTCCTGGGAAATCAGCTCTTCATGAGCAGAGGGGTTGGACCAAATGGCCTCCAGAGATCCCTTCCAACCTCAACCATTCTCTTATTCGGTGTTTCTATTCCTAAAAGTTGCCTACTTTAGTTAACAGCGACGAATATAAGCTCAATTTTGAAAACAGTAAGACTTGTATAAATCTGACTCTTTAGCTTGCAAAATTTTCTTTGTAATAGGTATTAAAAATATTATATATACATGTGTGTGCTTTATATCTCTCTATAGCCATCTATATCCGTATCTGAATATAACAGAAATAACAGAAAAGCAATTATTTAAAAGATATGTTAAAGTGTATTATATATAACAAACTGTGCAAAATAAAAAAAAATCACCATACATCCACTGTCTGACAAACAAAAACCAAAATATGCTTTCAAATTGAAATAGAACAGTCAATAGACAATAGAAAACAGAAAAACGTGAGTACACATCGCTAGCCATAATTCAAAAATACTCATTAAACTATTTGTCGTTTCAGATAAACTAACACAGAGGAAGTAGCAAACAGCACCTAAGTGAGAAAAATATGAATGGTAGGAAAGGGTAATGTCTACTGAAATAACTATTGAGGGGTAGAGATAGGAAAAAATACATTTCATATTTTATTTAAAAACAGCAATAATTGTAGTTCGAAGTAATTCTGTATTTCATTTAGAAGGACTGTATATTTGTTTTATGTATATGTATATATATGAGCACTCAAAATGCTTACCACAACGAAATTATAGCCCTGATATGGAACTGCAATAGCAACAGTAAATAATTAACATGGCAATAATTTGTGCTTTGAGCAAAGACAGAGTATCATTAAAAGATATGATCTGTAAATGGTGGAAATTCCATGAGAGCGGGAGCCCATGAAACTATGTCTTAGGTCTTCACTGCATCATACTAAATATTTGAAAGCCCAACAGCAGCAGTTTATAGTCAATCTGCTGGTTTAGACAGCTAGATAAAAAATGAAAGCAGCCATTAAAAAATAAACAGAGTAATCTGTGATATGACTTTATTAATAATTCAAGAACAAGTGTTTTATTTAATAAAACCAATTTTTTCATAAAAGAATTTTGCCCTTTGATTCTAAAATGCTACTCGTAGAAATAAAACCATCTGTAAAAAATAATTCTGTCAGCAAGACAGAAGAAAAACATATCTCAAAACTGCAATCACAGAAAATGAGTTACAGCCATTTTGCAGGTTTAAAGATAATTGTCTGTTTTTCTCTCTTCTTCTTTTAAAATCCCTGACCCAGAGGAACTGAACCAAGATCAGCTCAGAAGGACTAAATGTTCCCTAATAACCTTTAGATTTATCTGATGCAGCCACTTTCCAAATTCCAACACAAGTGTAAAAGAGTTTAGTCAGCACAGGATAAATGCTTTTGGTGATAAGCTTTCATTAGGAAATATCTGGAGAGAATGAAATTAACTTTTTTTATTGGATCCTTGGATTAATTATCCAGTGAACACCTATTGACTGGAGGGTTTGGGTTTTTTTTTTCTACTTCAATGAATACTTTCCTTCATTCAGTCCTTCTTCAGTTATTCACTGTAAATGTTGAAGCATCCCCTGGAGCCTCAGTTCCTCCTACCTAAATTGAAGAGCTTTGCTGAGATTCTGTTTAGGAAACTGTCAGTCTAGACTTTCTTTATAACCAATGGGGAGAGATAAATGTCTCCAAAGTGGTTTTCAGTCTACATCATCATTTAGAGGTGCCTCCCTATCTCCCATGTAGGGAACTTGAATTGACTGCAATTTTATTTAGACATCAAATAAGATGTCTAAATACATCAGATAAGAGCTCAAAGCTAGGTTGGATGTATTCAGGCCTAAGTTCCCAACATCTCTTTCTCTCATTGTTTTTCCTTAAACATTTACCTATATTTTCTTTGATATTTTCTTAGCCAAAGAAAACTGAAATTCTAGTCATGTGTTCACTCATTTACTTTCTTACAGTTACATAGATTACAGTATTCCAGCTTTCCACATTGATTAAACTTGCACTTAATCAATATTTATGTAATAAAAACCATGCCTACTTCAGTACATTATTGTCAGTGAATAAATACTAACCTGCCCAGCACTCTCAGAGGGTTAAGATGTAATACGTACCAAAGTTCCTAAGAAAGTATTATAGAATCAATGATCTTGAGTTGAAATATAGACACCAATTGCCATATAATAACACCATCCTGAATTACAGACTGGATATATAGAATAGTAAAAGTAAGGAATGGTGATGAAGTACTGTAAATCTAAAATTAACTAAGTAGGCATTGAGAAAAAAACAGCTATTGTACATACAGCATAACAATACAGACCATTGCATTGAAAGTATTGGTAAAGTTAGAAAGAAAACATAAGAAAATGAATTGCAGTCATCATGTGCTTTGGACTGAAGAAAAATTAGAATTACTAACAAAGATTATCTTTAGTTTGAAAATTTAGCACTAAACTAATAATTTGTAAAAAATATTCCTCTAGTAAAAATTAGAAGAGAAATCAAAGAATAAAACCAGAGAGTGCTTCAGAACTGGGAAGAATTTTCAGCTGTTGATCTTAGAAGTTCTATATGGAATTAAATTGTATTTTTAATTTTATTTTTTATGCTGCCTATCACCATTGTGTCCGATTTCTGTCCATGTAAAATCAATAAATGGAAAAGTGATAGTGAAGTTTAAAGATTAACAAGGACGAAAAAACTAAGAAAAATTTTGCCTAGCTTAACTGGCAGGTTTTTTTGAGGAGACAAAAGATTGTTGCAAGCATAAAAATTTATTTTTAGTGACATTTCACCATGTCAGTAACACAAAAATTCTTCTATCCTTGCTGTCCTTCAATGTGCCATAAAGACTTTTAAAAAATGAAAATAATCTGAGTTCATAAAAGACAAAGTTTAGGTGTGTAAAATGATGCTGGAGAGAAACAGAAGACCAACAGGTTATACTTCAAGTTGAATGCAGTGTCAGCTATGTAAGTATACCTGCTATATAAAGTGATCAGTAATTATATCCCCTCCAGAGTCATCACACTTATTCAGTTATATTTTATTTCAGTTTTCAAATCCTCAGATAGATCCACTTAAAGAGACTGTGTATCTGGATGTTACAGTTTTGAAGACAATGAGACCTCATACAAGCACATAACTGAAATATTTGAGGCTTCAGAAAAGATCTTTTTGAGCCTTCCTCTTCTGCCACACTCTTTTCATACAATTTCAGCTAAATCAGCTGGAGTTGAATTCATGTCATCTAACTTCCATAGCCTAATTTCAAGCTGATCAGCTAGCCTC
>NW_009925371.1:0-2342 GCF_000696875.1 Nestor notabilis | reverse complement strand
GAAAGAGCAAGGCACCCTGAAGGACTAATTATCCTTGTAAAACAGGTAAAAAACTTGTAAAACAGGTGTTTGTATCAAGAGATGTGTTTAAGCTCCAAAAATTATGAAAGATCTCTCTCTGTCGGTGATAGAACTCAACTAACTTAATATATATAGGTAGTTCATATGTGACACAAACCTCACTTGTATAGAAAGGTGTTTACATAAGACGAGATTTCTAGCTGCCTTTGAGAGTTAAGCATCTAAGTTCCCTAGAAATTCCCATCTGAACTGTTAGGTGCCAAATTGCTTTGTCTTGTTGTCCTGACTTTCACATTACCATCTTTATTCCTGAAATACAGAGTGGAAATAATAGCACTTGCCTATCTCAAAGGGATCTCTGTTGTGAAGACAAATGAATTGTTTGTGAAGTGATCAAACTCCATGATAATAGAGACCACATAAATATAAAGACCTTTTGTTTTGTGTTTGAAAACTACATCATGCACATTGGGAGCTCCTGAAGAACAGAAATAACAGCAGTAACAATAACTTTCCTAGTTCTTTTTTAAAAGCTGTTTCTGTAGTGTAAGTACGGAATGACTAGTAATGTCATAATTTAATGACATTATTACAATAAACCTATGCAAAACATGAGTTAGTGTATAGATGCAGAATTAAGAGTTGTTATATACCAGGTAAATATATATTATAAAAAAAAAAAAAAAAAAAAAGACAAAAAAATGGTGGTCAGAATAAAACTGGAGAAATTTTGAAATCCTGAGCTATTTGAGACATGTACATCAGTAACAATAATATTAGAGTTTTCAGAATGCACCACAAGCCTGCAAAGTTTATTGTTTCACCACATGCTGCAGAGTTTATTATTACAGGAATGAAATCTACAAACATAATGGAATTGAATTGAATATACAAGGCTGGATATGTACCTTGAGGGCATTTCAAATATTCACACACTGAGAAACCACAGAGAAGGAATATAAAGATAAACGAAATGAAGCAAATAGAAGTAAGCATCAGAAAACTGAAGAATAGTAGGATGTTTTGGAGTTTTGTTCTCATCATCTTTGCCTGCTCTTTCACTATCTAGGTGGATTTTAGAGGCATAATTTTCTTTTACGAGAGAGATACTATATAAAAAAGTCTAAAATATCAAAGCAGCCCACAACTATAAATTCATCTACTGACCACTTTCTACCTGAGCTCACTGCAGTACCTCTCCATAAAAAAACAGACTTGACAAATGATATGGCTTTGAGGGATAAAGTATTTGAATGGAAATACCTAGAAATTTTACAAACACTTAGGCTGAGTAGAGTGTACTCAGATGACTGTCACAGTCACCACAGTCTCACAGTCCTGCTCAGATAAATTGTTCTGTGGTCCCTTCCCTGGGAGAGGTTGGTACCAGGTGTACCAGAAAGTTCTGAGGTAGCTTCTCTCCAAGTAAAATTTCATACTACCACACAAAAATTAAATTTTGTCTTATATCTTATAATGTTAAATTGATGGCTTTTTTTGTACTAAAGGACTATTTCTGCCATGGAAAGTAATCTTAAGTTTATCAAATCTCAGAATTATGAACTAAGAATTAAAACAAAATAAAATGTTTTTGACTTTCAGCCTGGGAACAACACTGGTAACACCGATGTTTTTAGTTGTTGCTACATAATGTTTACTCTGACCAAGGACTTTCTCAGTCTCATGCTCTGCCAGGGAGGAGGGGAAGCCAGGAGGAAGCAGAGACAGGACACCTGACCCAAACAAGCCATGTCCTGGGATTTGTGGTCATCTATAAGCAGTATGTTTCCAATAAGTAATAGAATCATAGAATCATATACTCATAGAATGGTTAGAGTTGGAAAGCACCTTAAGATCATCTAGTTCCAACCCCCCTGCAGGGACACCTCACACTAAACCATGTCACCCAAGACTCTGTCCAACCTGGCCTTGAACACCGTCAGGGATGGAGCATTCACAACTTCCTTGGGCAACCTATTCCAGTGCCTCACCACCCTCACTGTAAAGAACTTCTTCCTTATATCTAACCTGAACTTCCCCTGTTTAAATTTGAACCCGTTATTCCTTGTCCTACTACTGTTGTCCCTAATGAAGAGTCCCTCCCCAACATCCTTGTAGGCCTCCTTCAGATACTAGAAGGCTGCTATGAGGTCTCCCCGCAGTCTTCTCTTCTCCAGCCTGAACAGCCCCAACTTTCTCAGCCTGTCTTCATACGGGAGGTGCTCCAGTCCCCTGATCATCCTCGTGGCCCTCCTCTGGACTTGCCCCAACAGCTCCATGTCCTATTATCTTGAGGGCACCAGAACTGTACACAGTACTCC
>NW_009925370.1:4956-6233 GCF_000696875.1 Nestor notabilis | reverse complement strand
ACACCTCCCTGCCCCCCTCCTCTTTTTTTTTAAGACAGTAATAGGAGAAAATTGGTTTTGAAACTGAATAAAAGTCCCTTTCAGAGGAAATCATTTCTTTCAGGGTACCTTTGCTGAAAGTAAAATAGTGAATAATGAAAGGTGGTTACATGATTGTCTTTCATTTAGAGAGCGCGAGGACAGATGGAATCTGGGAGAAATGCACGATTGGAATAATTGCATGGTAACAAGGCGCTTGTTGTGAAATTAGTATCTTAAGAAAGTAGTGAAAAAGGCTTTTACTCATGAATACTTCATTATTAGGAGAAAACAGCACAATTTGGGTTCTCCAGACACCTGCTTCGTATTAGATGACTTCCTCCTCCCCTCCTGCTCCTCACACCTTTCGCTAACGAGTCTCTTCCCTTGCCCCCTGGTTTGCAGCTTGGAGAGGATGGGGTGGGACCCCCCCAGTACCCTTGGGGCAGAGCCTGGCCTTGGCACTGACACCCCGTGTGGGTCCCGTCACCAGCCTGGGACGCCCCCTGCCCGGCGGAGTGGGGTGGGGAGTGATGCGGGAGTGAGCAGCAAGGGTACCATGGGCTGCGTGTCCTCAGTGGCTGCAAAGGTGTGTTTTGAAGGTTTTGAAGGGAGACATTGAAACCAGCGGAGCAAGGAGAGCCCCGGGCACAGCTCTGGGAGCAGACCCCTGCTTTGCTGCCTGATGGGCACAGGCTCTGCTGGTGCCAACCCAAGGCCACCGCATGCTCCCCTGCACACCAGTCGCAGCACTGTTTGCCAACACTGAGGCGTGTGGGAAACATCCCAGCTGGCTGCAGGAGGATGATTCCCCCACGATGGAGCATGTGGAGTGATGTACCCGGCCGCGGCCCCCAGCTCTGACACCCAGTAAACACTCAGCCGGGAGAACGACGGCTCCGAAGCTGCGACGCCGGAGGACGGGCACCGCTGCCTGCTTTTCTGCTGCTCCTGCCCACGTCTCCCTGCCCTCTCCAAGTGGGAATATCACTCCCCGCGCCAGCCGGAGCAGTGGGAGGGTGTCAGCAGCAACTGGTTATAATTCATGCCCTCGGTGGCGGCTGCTGAAGGATGTACAATGAGCAGAGCGGTGGCGGCGATGACTTTGGCTTGACCCCTCCAGCTTTTGTCGAGCAGATTTTTGATGCCAGCTGGGAGCTGGCGACAGATCCCAGGACCCCGAGTGGGATGTTAACACTGTCTTTCCCCAGCCTTGCCCGGAGCCGGCGGGATCACTGTATTGCCAGGAGGCACCGACT
>NW_009925370.1:4614-4849 GCF_000696875.1 Nestor notabilis | reverse complement strand
GTGGAAAGCTTTGCAGGAAGCACGAATCGGCCGCCGAGACCTTCATGTTTATTTTATATACATCCACTTCTCTGTAAGGCTCTCAGAGGTGTTATGTGTGAAGGAGGGAAGGGCTCTGAGCAGCGTGCGGCACCGGGGGCTCCTGCTGCAACTCCATCGCCCGGGGAGCGGCTGGATGGGCAGGATGGTGATGGGCAGCTCCTGACCGGGTTCTCTCTCCTCTTGGCAGGGCACA
>NW_009925370.1:4341-4579 GCF_000696875.1 Nestor notabilis | reverse complement strand
CAGGCCAATGTTGCCGTCTCTCCAGGTGACCCAGAACCCCCCAGCCCAGCCCCTCGCCTGCCCCAACAAGGCGCTGGAGCCGCGCAAGTGTAAGTGCCCCGGATGGGGGGGACACACAGGGATGTGCCTGCTTTGATGCTGCTTCCCCTATTGAAAAAGACATTTATTTAACTGATAATTAACCAGAGCAGCAGAAGCAGGGAGGGCGGGCGGGGGGAGAAGGAGACGGGACAATAAA
>NW_009925370.1:3027-4128 GCF_000696875.1 Nestor notabilis | reverse complement strand
GCAAAGCACCTGTCTCTCCCAGCCTTTGTCTCTCAATGCAAACCATGATTAAATGTATATTTAATGAGCCTGCTTTAGGCAGGCGTGTTTGACCTCCCCGGCTGGGAAAGGCGCATTAAGATTCTCAAGTGATGAATGTGTGTTTTAAAGAGGGGAGTGGATATTTTTCTGCTGGTCTCAGTTGGATTTTTAAACATTGCTGGCTGAAGACAAATCAGCTGCTAAAGCTCTGCTTGTTAGGCTGTGACAGCCCCTGGGCATTTGTTTAATGATCTCTATTTTCATGGAGATGTGTTTTTCCCCTCTACCTGGGCACCTCCAGTGAGCTGGGCTTGGGGTTTGGCAGGTGCTGGGGACCCGCAGCATCGCTCTCGTGGTGCTTGGGTCACACTGGCAGCAAGGAGGGTTCGGTTTTGGGGTGAAGCTCCCCAAGTTTTGGCACAGCATCACTGCAGGGAGGAGGGCAGCCAGGCCAGAGGCAGGGTGATGGGCACCCGCGCGTTGCAGGCAGGGAAGCACATCTGTGCGCATCGGTGATCACAGGGATAGGTGGGATTGGTGCCTCCCGAGGTGTTTGACCTGGAGCACCCATCAGGGTGTCAGCGATCGGGGGGTCTTGGTGTGGCAGCAAAGCTGGTAGGTGCCCGTGTGGACCCGGAGCTCATGTTGCCACTTGGGTTGTCCCTTTATTAGTGTCTGGAAGGGAAATGGATGTGGCTCATGGAAAATTATTCCTCAGCCATCGCGCCTGAGCAGCGCAGGGCTGGCACCAGGGGTGTGTTTCCAGAGGTGTTTGGCACCGGGAGTCTTTGCGTCAAGCCCGGTGCGATGCTGAGGTCAGGATAAGTCCACCCATCCCTGGCTGAGCCCAGGACCATCTCGGCTCATGGGGATGAAGCCCAGGAGCATGCTCCTGCTGGGGAGGTTGGTGCTCCCAAGTGTTCCCCACCCCACCATAGACGGTGCTCAAAAAAGGTTTGGGGAGTGGGAGCCCATACAGGGTGTCACCAAGGCGCCCATGGGTGGGGAGGGCCGCTCTCAGAGGGTCCCATCCCCAGAGTGCCGGGGTGTCTCTGAGCCATGCTGATGGGAGGAGGATGG
>NW_009925370.1:2657-2935 GCF_000696875.1 Nestor notabilis | reverse complement strand
TTGTCCCACACCGGCTGTGTCTCCTGGGGTGGAGGGCGTGTGGTGACACCCAAGATCCCTGTCTGGACCCCTGCGCCGTGCTCGCCGCTGGCTGCCGCCAGCCAGGTCACCTTAATCAAAGTTTAGCTGCCCGTGTGCTTCCTTCCGCTCATTACGGGCAGACCCAGCACGTCTCGCTCCTCTCAGCCTCCCGCTCGTGCAGATTAAATTGCAGGTGACATCCAGGGCCACGCATCTGGTTGGGAAGACGATTTCCCCTCCTTTATTTATGGCACCTG
>NW_009925370.1:378-2067 GCF_000696875.1 Nestor notabilis | reverse complement strand
CCCGGAGCCCTGCCTGCATCTGCCCACATCCAGCCGAGGAGCAGGAGCCTGTGGAGAAGCAGCATCCTCAGGAAAATATCACGTCCAATTAACTCCAGCAGCCTGGTCCCTTTTGATTTCATTCTGTGCACATTACAGGAATCCTGAGCTTTATTTAAATTATAAATCAAATAATACCACTCTCAGCTTGGCCAAACTTGGCTCTTGCTCTCTGCAGTGATGTCGTGGTGGCTTGTATTTAAGTACATGTTCCTTTCTGTGTGCCCTCCTTCAGCCAGCACCGGGGCTGGGGGTGTGGGTGCAGAGTGCGTGCTCCCCAAAGGGATGGGAGCCAGTGGAGCTGGGAGTTACGGGGAGCTCCCTCTGTGCTACCATCAGTGCTCACTGTGAGCATCCCTCTGGTGGGGCTGGGGCTCGTGCTGTGCTGGTGGTCATGGAATCACAGCCTGGACTGTGTTGGAAGGGACCTTAAAGCCCATCCAGCTCCAACCCCTGCCCCGGGCAGGGACACCTTCCACTAGAGCAGGTTGCTCCAAGCCCCTGTGTCCAACCTGGCCTTGAACAGTGCCAGGGATGGGGCAGCCACAGCTTCTCTGGGCACCCTGTGCCAGCGCCTCAGCACCCTCCCAGGGAAGAGCTTCTGCCTCAGAGCTCATCTCAATCTCCCCTCTGGCAGGTTCAAGCCATTCCCCTTGTCCTGTCCCTCCATCCCTTGTCCAAAGCCCCTCTCCAGGTTCCTTGTGGGACTTTGGCCCCATGGGGATGGTGTGAAAAATGTTTCTTAAGGGATGGCAAGAGCCATGAGCTCTCCCAGGTCTATGGCTGGGTTATTAAAACACTGATGAGAGGTGATGCCGGGGACCCAACTCCAGGGTCACCCACACCTCTCACATTCACCCGTGGGGGTGGCTCTCATCAGTGATGAAACTGTTTAATTGCATATGGGATAAAGCCCCGTTTAATGGCTTCTCATTCCCCAATTCTACTGATTCCAAGGGCATTTTCATTAAAGTAGCTGCAGCAAGGCTCTGCTTTTGTACACACCCATAAAATATCATTTTAATTTCATGAGGGGTTACACATGAGTGAAGTAAGATTAATTCTTTCATTTTCAGTTTCTGGAAGGGATCGGTTAATGATGGGTCTGTGTATTTATATACGTGCCATAAAAAGGAGTTCAATTAACTGCCCTGCCCAAAATGTGCTGTTGACTTGCACTTTCCCTGCCAGGAAATGCTGCAAAACCACTTTTCAACGGGTCACGTGCGTGGGGGGGATGGATGGGTGAGGGGGGGCTGCTCGGTGCTGGGGCCACCAGGTCAGAGCCCTGGTCTACGGGTGGGATTCACTCATAATGCCCCAGCACACGATGGCGTTTTGGGTTGTGCCCAAACTTTCCAGGGCCATGCCAGTCCATTGAGCATGGGGCGAGTTCCTGGGTACCAGTAGGGCTGTGTGGTCACGTGCGTGGGGGGGATGGATGGGTGAGGGGGGGCTGCTCGGTGCTGGGGCCACCAGGTCAGAGCCCTGGTCTACGGGTGGGATTCACTCATAATGCCCCAGCACACGATGGCGTTTTGGGTTGTGCCCAAACTTTCCAGGGCCATGCCAGTCCATTGAGCATGGGGCGAGTTCCTGGGTACCAGTAGGGCTGTGTGGGGCTGCAGACCCAGGGATGGGGCATCTGCT
>NW_009925370.1:0-211 GCF_000696875.1 Nestor notabilis | reverse complement strand
GCATCATGGCTGTGCTGGGGCAGCGTTGGGTGGCATGGAGGTGGCATTGGGGCAGCATCAGGGCGGCATCATGGTGGTGGTGGGGTGGCATCTTGGTCTCTTAAGGGTGACATCAGGGTAGCATCAGGGCAGCACTTGGGGCGGCACCGGGGCATCCTCATGGCCGCGATGCGCCTCCCGCCCGGCGCCGTTCGGCTTTGCCGCGCCGGTG
>NW_009925369.1:5797-6014 GCF_000696875.1 Nestor notabilis | reverse complement strand
GGTGGACTCGACAGCTCCAGGACCCTCGGGTTTGGCTTCACAAAGTGGGTGCTGGCACTATCTGGCTGCCCCCGGGGATCACATTCTGCCTGCCTGGTTGCAGGGGAGACAGGGCCCTGGGAGCTGGCACTGCCTTGTCCCCACTCCCTGAGCTCTGCCTCTACCACAAGTCACTCTGCAGAGCATCACCTGGGGCCAAGATTCTCTGCACCCATGG
>NW_009925369.1:5339-5717 GCF_000696875.1 Nestor notabilis | reverse complement strand
TTGATGGGGGGCCCAGGCCACAAATGCACCTTTACATCTCGCCCGTGAGGTCAGACGAGTCCACAAGGAAAACACGTGCTGCGAGCAAGAGGGGCCACATAATGGCTCCATTCAGTAGGGCCACAGGGGCTGGTGCCCCCTCCTCAAGTTACAGGCTGAGTTTCCTAAGGAGGCATTTCAGGAGCCAGAGTGGTGGCTGCTGTGGATGTGGGATGCGGGAAGTGGTTCCTCCTCACTGCTCGTCATCTGTCCCAGCAAAACTGCCACTGTGTCCCGGCAGAGCGGATGTGAGCAGTGTCCCCCCTACCCTCCCCTGTTTCCAGCATCCAGACCCACGTGCTGGGAATGGGGTGTCCGAGTGCTCCCCTTTGCACCATT
>NW_009925369.1:2747-5308 GCF_000696875.1 Nestor notabilis | reverse complement strand
TCCTGCTGGAGGGATGCTGCACCCAGCACCGTGGGGCTTGGGCAAGAGGTACTCGCCAGCAAGTGGACAGGGTGCAGGGGGTGATGTCCACCCTCCCGTGGGGAGGCAGCCTGGGCGTCAGACAAGGTGGGGAGGGGACAGTCCCTGAGATGTCCTCCTTGGCATGGAGGGTGCCCCATGTGTCACTATCCAAACCCACCTTGGTGGCCCTGAGAACTGGAGAGCTGTGAGTCCTTCCCTCAGCCGGGGGCTTTGGGGGCAAGTCCTAGTGTCCTTCACCCAAGCTGGGTGAAGCTGCTGGTTGGATCTGTGGCTGTGAGGCTCTGCCAGACACCTCAAGGCATCCCTCGGAGATGCCAGTTGTGGGTTTTGGGGGGCTTGAGAGGAGGATTCTGCTTGAGCCCCTTTTATGGTCTCCTGAGACCTGGCTAGTGAGTAACAATCCAAGGAACTATATGGGGCAGAAGAAAAGGGCATATGTGGGAGCTATTTGGTGTTAAAGTTTTGTTTCCTAAGTTTGAAATTGTTTTCTAAACGAGTTACAGGCTGGCGTGCCACTCTCTGAAGCTGGTGTTTGGGGTGCAGGCCAGTGCCTGGGCACTGCTTTGTCCTCGTCCTGCTCTCAATAGCACTCTCTTTTGGTGATCATTGCTTTTAAACTTACTTTTCCTTCCTTTCTCTGCCTGAAGGGTTTCCATGATCCTACTCCAGGGAATCCCTGTCTTGCACCCTGGGGTTGGGTTTAGGTCAGGGATCTGGAGCTGGCATTGTCTCAGAGGGATGCTGCTGGCTGGGACCCCACCGTGTCACACGGGGAGCTGGGTGGCACCAAGTGATGGGTGATATGGAGAAAGAAGGAGCTGAGTGCCAGGGTGATGCTTGGGAGGAGCAGTGGGGTGGGGAGCACTTGGGATGGCCACAGCTGGCTGCAGTGCTGTGGGGACTCACTACGTGCCTGCAGGCTGCGAGCCGGGGTTCTCATGTGGGACCACACGTTCCGGCAGGCTGCGAGCAGGGGTTCTCATGTGGGACCACAGGCAGTGGCTCCCACCTGAGCCCCAGGGTCTCTCTCCTGCTTTGAGGGTGTGAGCCCGCTCCTCATTGTTTTAGGAGGGGCTCTCTGGAGCTGTTCCTTCTGCCTCAGGAGCCCCGTCCATAGCTGTGGTGAAGGAGATGTGCTTCAGGGAGCAGTTCATCCACAAGAAAAACACTTTGCCTCCGTAGAAACCCCCGGAGCATCCGTGGAGGTGCTGCTGCTGCTCAGCATTAGTAGGATGTGGCCACGCGCTGGGCGTCAAGCGATTGTCCCTGCAGGTCACGGCCCTGGCTGTCCCCACATCCCTGCTCCTTTCTTCCACATCAGCAGAGCTCCCAAGTCCCAGCCACATCTCAAGGCAGATTTTCTTGCTTCTTTTTCCCAGCGTTTGTAGTGGTTTGGAGACGAGGGAGTAGAAGGTGGATTTGCACTGCGCATGTCTGCAAGTGTCAGGTCCATGTGGGGCACAAGCGACCTTTTAAACAGATCTCCCAGTTATCCCAGTTCCAGTGGTCATGGGGCACATGGAACAAGCCCTCTCTGCAGGAGCTGAGACCACAAGATGTGTTTTAGACCCATGTCCCACAGGGTGCCGGTCACTCTGCAGCCAGCACCGCCCCTACCTGGGGCTGGTTGTGCTCAGGGACCAGACCCTGTGCCGCACTGGGAGCACCAGTTACCCCATGATGCATCCCAGCTGCCTCTGCTCGCAATGGGATCGAGTTTATTTGCTGTCAAAGCCACTGATAGAGGAGACTGAGGCTGAGCAGAGGGGTGCAGGATGCCGGCAGCGGGCAGGGGGGAAGCAGAGATTAGCTATTAGCCACAAGATAAGCACAGTCCCAGTGCTGTGGGTGGGCTGGTGGTGGTCACGGTGCTGCTCACCTCCTCCAGCTCACGGCCAGGGAGAGTTTTCTCCCTCCTGCCCTTCTGTTTCACCAGCTCCCCACTGTCACCGCAGGGCTCCCATCACAGGTGATGCTATTTGGTGCTTCCCCCATGATGCCCGTTTTGGCAGCCAAGCCAAGCTGTCTGAGGGAGGAGGTTTCCCAAGCAGAAGGGTTTCCCCTTGCAAACCTGCAGTGGTTTCATCTAAAAACCACCAAATGCTGAATTTCTAAAGGGCGGAGCAGTAAAAGCAGGCCCAGGTGGGACAGTGGCTGCTTTGAGAGGGTCAGGACACCATGGACCCCTCCTCCTGCACCCCAGCACGGCGGGCAGGGCACTCGGGAGGGCAGCCTGAAGCTTCATGCAGAGAAGAACCTTGTCTCCAGCCCATCCGGTCTCTGAGGAGGTGGTTTGGTGATTGACTCCACCTTTGCCCTTAACACCCTGCATCCCTTTGCTTGCTTGGCCAGGGCAGAGCCCCCTGCTCGAGCCCTGGGGTCCCCCTCCCCGCCTGCCATCACAGCATCTTGCAGCCACTTCGGCGGCTGAAGGGATGGAGCTATTTTGGGCTCCATCTGCAAGGCATTCTTTCCAGGCCTTGAATCATTTTTGTGGTTCTTTTCTGCCTCTTTTCCAA
>NW_009925369.1:0-2729 GCF_000696875.1 Nestor notabilis | reverse complement strand
GCTCCTGGCAGGGCCGGGTGGGCGCTGGGACCTGCCCCCAGCGCCCCCAGTACCAGTGCCCGGCCGGGGGCTGCTGGCAGCTCCCTCGCTCCCTCCCCGGCCCCAGGACAAGGCTGTCTGGCAGCCAGACGTGGTCCTGTGACTGCGCTGGGTTTGAGCGGATACTTCCTCACTGTCTCCTCCTCTTCTGCATTTGTTACTTATAAAGAGGAAAAGGGGAAAAAAAAAAGAAAAAGCAGAACGCATTCCAGGCTGCGCCACGGAATGAGCAGCCCGGGGTTGACTGCAGCGCCCGTTCGGGTCGTTTATAGCTCTGCAGCATCGCTCCCAGGGCTGGTCGGGACCAGGTAATGTGGTACCTACCAGGGATGAGCAGGTTCCCCCAGGGATGAGGGGGTTTCCTGCAGTGTACCAGAGCAGGGAGCATGTTCCCCTCACCTGGGCTGCAGCATCAGGAACCCCCAGCCTTTCACGTGGGGAGTCATTGAACAAATGTGGGTCAGGTGTCCCCGGGTGTCCCAGCCCAGTAAGGACCCAAGCATCTCTGGCTGAGCCTCTGAGGGGCTCTGAGACCCCATCCTGGTGCTGGCCGAGGTCAGGCTTGTGCTAAAAACACTTTGGGTGATGACCCTGCATTGTGCTCCCTGGAGGTGGTGGCACTCCTGGGTACCCAAGGGATCGAGGGCACATCCCAGCCACCTGCAGTTGGCATCACACAGTTTCTGTGTGGGAGATGTCCCCCCACGAGCTGTGCTCTGGACATTCTTTTCCCAGCTTTTAGGAGTTTCCCCTAAAAATCCCAAACGGGGGATTTCTTTTGTCAATAATGATTCCAAACACACCTTTCATTGTTTCACCGCTCCTGATCCACAGAGGAACTGGTCCTGGCCTCACCCTGGCTGAAGCCAGTGTCCATGGGAGCTCCCAGCAGGTCTGTGCTCCCTGTGTGGTGAGGACAAGCCAGCAGGGGTGCAGCAGCCTCCAGCCAGGCTTAAACTGACCGGGAGCAAGACCTCTCACCTCCACAGCACCGGGGTTCTCCATGGAGTTTTGAGAAGGACCAGGACTTTCTGAGGGTCATAACTATTCATGGTGCTTTTTCTTCCCCACTGTAGCTCCTCGGTGCTCGTGTGCTGCCCAGGATGGAGGCAACAAGGAAGCGAGTGTTTAATAGGTAAGCACTGGTGTCTTCCTCTGTTGGATGCTGCTCATCTGCCCATCCTTTGTTTAGCCCTCCTGGCCTCACCTCTGTTGTCAGGGGCCACCCTGATGTGCCCCATAGTAGGGACCTCCTGTCCCAGGGACCTCTGCATGCAATCAGGCCCCCTGAGGATGCTGGAGCCTGTCCTGCCTCCCTGTGGTACTCGAAGCCAGCAGCATGTGGGTGGAATGGATACTCAGCCCCGGTGCTGGGGTATCCCCTGAACCCACAGTGACACCCTGGGGTGCCTCAGCCCCCAGAGGGCTCCTCCACATGGAGCATCACTCCCACTCCCAGGCTGGGGCGTTCCTCTCCATGCCGGCCAGCTTTGGGTCCAAGGCTTTGGGGGTGCTGCTCTGGGACCCAAGGGACAGCCAGGGTTCCCCAGGGTGACACGTGGGGACAGGGAAGGTGCAGCTGCAGGGATGGGACCCAGAGACTTCCCACAACAGTGTGGGGAGCCAAGGCAGAGCCAGCGAGACCAGGCATGTGTCCATCATGGCCCCGCTGGGGAGAGACTGCTGGGGCAGCCCCAGCCAGGGCCACGCCAGGTGTTACAGTTCTTACAGGGGCACAGATGCTGAGCATGAGGCCCTGAGAGCTCTGATCCCCTGCGCTGATCCACAGGCATGGGGCTGTTCTGGGGTTCCTGTGCTATTCCCCACAGGCTCAACTGGCCACGGGACCCCCCTTGCCCCAGGAGAGCCGGAGGAGCTCAGTGCCCCAGCCTGGGGCACCAGCAGTGTGCAGCCAGCAGCAAAGACCATGTACCCACGTAACCAACTAACCCACCGTGCATGAGCCCTTGTAACCGCTCGCTGCATGCGTTGGGTGCCTGCACACCGGGAACAGGACATGGTCCCTTCAGCATGAGGGAGAAGGACAGGGTCTGCCAGGACAGTGGGGGGAGGATGGTTCCACCAGCAAGCTTACCCCATCTCCTCGCCCCCCCCAACCCACTCTAACCCTTAGACTCACTGCTCCTAACCTGTGTAATCTGTCTATTTTAGGGGTTTCTATAGTATCCATCACCGTAGGTCTAACAGCTCCCAGGTAAGGTGGACGGGATGGGTGGTCTGATCTCCCATGTGGCTCCTAAGGTGGCTTGTCCAGGGCCATGCAGAACCTGCCTGCGCCTGCCTGCACCACAATGCTGCCTGTCCACATCCTGCTCCTGCCCCAGCACAGGGACCCCTTGCAGCAGAGGGGCTGGTGGCCCGGTGGGAGAGGCAGTGGTGGGGTGGCAGTGACACCACTGTGTTTGTAATGAGTGGGGGGGGACAGGGGACCGTGGCTGTCTGCAACCACCCCAACCCATGTCCCTTTCCTCCTCCACTGCTCACAGGCAGCACCTGCACAGGGGTGCTTCTGCTGGTGACATGGAGCTGAGCTGCTGCTGGGTGCAGCCAGGGACAGGGCTGGGCTGGGTGGCAGGGGGCTGGTGGCAGGGATGGAGCTCAACAAGGTGGCAGGATGCTGGTGGCATTTTCTTGGCGAGGGTCCCATCCAGCCTGCCCAGCTGCTTGCC
>NW_009925368.1:6535-6821 GCF_000696875.1 Nestor notabilis | reverse complement strand
TATATATATCTTCTATAAGTCCAACATACTTTGATCCTTTTCTTTTCTCCTCCCCCTGATGTGGGGAAAAAGCAAATCTTGCCCTTTTCCTTTTTCCTTTTCCAACCAAGCATCCTCCAGGTGAAGCGCCCGAGGCTGGTCCCGTCCCACCGGCTTTGGTTTAAGAATCCATTTGGAGCCTCTTTTCCTTGTTTCTCCTGGGAAATCGGTAGCAGCAAGTGAGTGCTTTAAAAACCACCAACCACAGAGTGGATCCCGGCTGCCCTCGGCCTGTCTCCCGGTGAGG
>NW_009925368.1:3349-6482 GCF_000696875.1 Nestor notabilis | reverse complement strand
CGCGTCGCTCTCCTCCTTCCTTGTCCTCCTCACTCTTGTTCCCGTTCAGTAACAAACAAGACCAGTTTGGGGTAAAAGTAATCAAAAAAGGAAAGAAAAGCTACGACCAGAATGGCTCTCTTCTTCGCTGCTTCTCCATCGCCTCCTCCTCTGCCTCCTCCGGGGTGTGTTGCAAAGAAAGAGAGTTACGGGTTTGGATACTGCACTTGGGGAAGGGGAAAGTCATCAGACACCCCGGGACACCCAACCTGCAAAACAGCAACAGAGCCTCAGCACACGCCTGGGGAGAGGGATGGGGAGAGGGACACAAACCCCACTCAAACACACGTGCAGCTGGTCCCGGGTGCAGAGACCCCCGAGGACACCGTGGGAGGGAACACGGCACGAGCAGAGCCCCACGGCCAGGTCCCCTGGGCCATGTCAGGCCCCCAATCCCCCTCACCTCTCCGCAGGGCCAGGGCGAGCAGGGGTCAGTAGGGTCTGTTGGCATCTTTCGGCCGCTTTAGCTGGACTTTTAGCCTCTTCATGCCGATCTGGAAGCCATTCATGGCCTGAATGGCTGCCTGAGCACTCGTCGGATTGTCAAAACTGACGAAACCTGGGGGCGAAGGATGAGTTTGTCACCAAAAACATCCAAGGTTGACGCTTCAACCGAGGCGCTGAAATCCCGCAGGATGCTCCCACGGGCAGCCCCAGGTTGGGGAATGCTGGGAGAGGGGATAGTGGGGTAGCAGCACAGCCCCAGAATGCAGGGGACTGGGCTGATGGCATCTTTGGGGACATGAAGATCTGCAGGGACGTGGAGGTGACAGGCTCTGTGGGGACACCAGCATAATGGAGCCCACAGGGACACTGGAGTGGTCCTCAGGGATACCAAGGTGATGGGGCCTGTGGGGTCACTGGGACAACAGGGTCCATCAGTGACAGGGACTGCAGGGACACGAGGATGGGATGTGTGGGTTCATGGGACACCCAGGTGGTGGGTCCTCCAAAGACACTGGACTGACACGGTCTGCAGGGACACCAGGGTGACAGGGCCTGTGGGGACACCAGGGTGGCAGATCTGCAGGCCAGAGCACACTGGTGGCAGCAGTGACACTTGGCCACATGAGCAGAGCAGACAGGGACCAGCCACATGGCAGCAGCACGCAGTGACCAGCCCTCCCTGCCAGGAGGGGACACTGGGCTGAGGACACAGGGGACAGCAGGAGGGCAAGTCCTTCTGTCCTGGCACAGTGTGGGACATGAAAATGCCCTGTGGCCCCAGGACAGACACACTGCCCCAGCCACCATGCACCTTCAGTCAGTCAGTGCTGCCCAAGCCAGACCCTGAGCTGGGATGGTGGGAGAGCCAGACCCCTGAGTTGGGACATCAGGGAGAGCCAAACCCCTGAGCTGGGACATCAGGGAGAGCTGGACCTCCAAGCTGGAGCCCAGGGGGAGCTGGGATGTTGAGGGGAGCCGGACCCCTGAGTTGGGATGTTGTCCCCAGACCCCTGAGCTGGGGACTGGGAAGAGCTGGACCTCTGCGCTGGGACATCAAGGAGAGCCGCACACGGGGACTTACCAAAGCATTTACTCTGGTTGGTGGCACGGTCTACAAAGACTTTGGCAGAGATGACATTGCCGAAAGGCAAAAACATCTGCGTGAGCTCCGCGTCCCCGAACTCCTGGGGCAGGTGATAAATGAACAGGTTACAGCCCTCGGGACCTGGTGACACACAAAGGACAGGCACACATCAGGCGTGGTGCACCGGGGGGGCAGGAGCCACTGGCCCCGCGGTGGGTGCTCCCCACAACTCCTCACCTTCTCGCTGCTGCTGCGGGATGATGGGCGCCTGCTGGGGGAAGGCCTGGCTGATGGGTGCGTAAGCAGTGGGATACGCTGCTGCAAGTTACAGCCCTCGGGACCTGGTGACACACAAAGGACAGGCACACATCAGGCGTGGTGCACCGGGGGGGCAGGAGCCACTGGCCCCGCGGTGGGTGCTCCCCACAACTCCTCACCTTCTCGCTGCTGCTGCGGGATGATGGGCGCCTGCTGGGGGAAGGCCTGGCTGATGGGTGCGTAAGCAGTGGGATACGCTGCTGCAAGAGAGAAACGTGGAGCTGAGGCCCCGGTGCCCACCCCAGCCCCTGGGGAGGGCCGGGAACAGGGGTGTCCCCCACTGCCACCCGTGATGGAGGTGCCTCTGCTGCCCCGGGGTCTTGGCTCTGCCCGTCCCACCCCGGCATGGCCCCGGCCTCCTGGCATGACAGGGATGCAGGAACAGTTCTCCCAGGAGGGGCGGTGGTGGCAGCAGTAACACGGCCTCAAGGTTGAGGAAAGACGGCACTTTTGGTTGGAAAAACCCAACAATTCGGGGTCCAAACTTGATTCTGTGGAAAATCTGAACGTCGCTGGTCGTACTTCTAAAGAAATGGCTGCTGGGCCCAACGTTCCTCCACAGGATGCTTTGACTCCCTTCTCTGTGCAGCCCATCTCCCTGGCCAGCAGATTGGGCCACATGATGAACATCCAAGGATCTCTGATGTCTTGGTGCCTCCGTGGCTGTCTCCAGCAGCAGGATCCCGGCATGGAGCCAGCTCTCCATCACCGCCCAAACCTCACCCCCTCTCCTGGTACTGCCGCCAGCTTTCCCCCGTGGGCATTAAAACTCACTTTTCTCTACACAAAATCTGCACGGAGGGCTGTGCTGGGAGCACATCCGTGTTGCTGGGAATGAGCGGATGGAATCCTGCACCAGCATCACCCCCTTGCTGCCCCGGAGCTCCTGCCGGGGTATGGCACCCGCTGCTCACTGCATTAATCTGTGCCCAAACACACTGCACCGATCCTGTGGTTCAACCCCAAGGTGACGTTTGCCCCCCAAAAATAAGGGTGAGGAGCAAATGAGGAGAGAGAGGGAAGAAAGCAAAGCAAAGCTTGAGACCTGCATAGTGCTGCATGCCTGCGTAGGCTTGCTGGAGGGGATCTGCCACTGTGGGGCTTTGAGCTGGGAAGACAAAAGGAGAAGGAAGAGAGAATCAGCAAGAGGAACCCACAGATGAGCAGATCCCATGGGAGAAGGCTCCGGGCTGGACACTGCTGCAGCGGGGCAGAGCTGCCCCTGGCGCTCCATAACAGACGGGG
>NW_009925368.1:1916-2892 GCF_000696875.1 Nestor notabilis | reverse complement strand
AGCCGCCATCAGGGCTGCCTGCTGCTGCATGATCTTAAGGAAAGAAGGGGGGGAAAGGGGAAAGCAAGCGAGAGGCAGAGAGAAGGGGGAGCAGGGAGGATAAATCAGCATCTCCCCCTTTGCACCCCCACATGAGGGATGGATGTCACCTGCTGCCAGAGCCAGGGACAGGCGACACTAAATAAGGTGATATATGGGACCCCTGCCCCCTACCTCCTCACCTGAGGGGGTGAAACCCTCTGTGATGCTCCTAAATGGGGATATACCAACCCTCACGGGCATCTGCGCTCACTGGCACCGATACAATCCCATGCAGGCTTCTGCAGGCAAAACCACCACCACCGCCACCCATGGGACTCCCCAAAACCCCCAGGTCCCAGCCAGGCCCAGCTCCTACCGCTTGCGTGTAGGCCCCGTAGGCACCGAACTGGATGGTCATGGGGTTGAAGATGCCCAGCTGCCCGGCCATCTGATGCATCCGTCTCAGGGTCCTCTCCTTGTCCGTGTCCGCAAACTTCACCACCAGGCTGGAGGAGGCGCCCTGGGACGGGGGGAATGTGGGGCTGACAGCAGGATCCCGGCGATGCCCCTGGATCGTGTCCCTCCGCCGGCTCGCAGCGCCTGCAGCATCCTCAGCCTCGGGATGCTGCCGCCTTGGCAGCAGCGACCAGCAATCGATGCAAGGTTTAATTATAGCCGGTGTTTCTCCCAGCGGCTCCCTGACCTCCGTTCCCTCTTCCCCTCCTCATTCACAGTTTTGACCTTCGGCGTTAATTAAACAGCCCCTTTCTGCAGCGGGGAGGGAATTAGCCCTGAGCACCATCCCCAGTGCCCGGGCAAGGATGAACCTCGGGGTGATCCGGCCAACAAACTGCTGGTCTGTAGGATTTTGATCCAATTAGACAGAGGATCAAATGAGCTGGTGATTGGATTATGCAGGCAGCACAGGGTCGAACGGGGCAGGGGGAGAGGCTGG
>NW_009925368.1:1017-1781 GCF_000696875.1 Nestor notabilis | reverse complement strand
TTCCGTGCGGGGGGAGCCGGCAGGAGCCACCCTCCGTGCTCACCCCACAGCCCACCTTTGCTGGCTCCGTCCGGCCCTCGGAGGATAGTGCACTCCTCAATCTGGCCGAAGGGCTCGAAGAGGCGCCGGACGTCGTCCTCGCTCTGCTGCTTCCCCAGCATGCCCACAAAGAGCTTCCTGTCTTCTAAAAACAAAACCCAGCCCGCTGGGACGCAGGATGTCGCTCCCCATCCCATCCCCTCGTCCCTGTGTGCCGAGGGAGAAGAGCCGGGTAACACCGGAGCCTACGGAGGGAACGCTGCCGATCCAGCAGCTACGGCGTGGGGTTTATCACCTCCATCCTACACACTGCTCCGGGTGGGAAAACCTCCCCGGCAGGGAACCTGCTGAGGGGTGTCGCTGGGAAGAGCCGCCTGAGGGCCCAGAGCTGGGGCTTTTCCCAGCTCCCCCGGCACTGCTGTGGCTGGGAAACAAAGAGAGCCACAAACCAGCAGCAATTGCCTTCCTATGATCGACTGGCAGAAGAACCCGCAGCCTCAGGCCGTGCCCAGAGGACATAAATAACCCAGCCACGAGGGGAGAGAGAGTAAATAATGAGAAGTTCACGATTATTAGCAGCATCCGTCTCGCACAGCCGCGCGCTCCTGCTGCACGCTAATGGCATTTGACAAAGAGAATAAGGTGCCCTGCCAGGAGCCCAGCCAGGAAATAAATAAATAATGGCAGGGGACAAATACAGATCCTTCCCGTAAGGGACACGGGGC
>NW_009925368.1:383-1001 GCF_000696875.1 Nestor notabilis | reverse complement strand
GTGTGCTGTCTGCTTAAACACAAACCACCTCCCAGCCAGGGCGGCTGGGGGGAGCATCGTTGCCCAGGTGAGGGGGCTGGAGCCAAGCACCCAAACTGGCCCATCCATCTTTAATCCTTCACCAATTACACTCAGTAAGTGGGTAATTTACTTGCCAGGTCCCTCTGGAATGTGCTGGGACCAGCTCGTGGTGTGTTTAATAGTGTGGTTTTAATACGGGGACATCTATCCCAGCTGTCCCGCTTAGGGCCAGTGTCCCCACACAAGCATCCCGATGCTCCCAGCGCTTGGCACCAGTAACGCTGGGGGGTTTGATCCAATTCCTACAGGTTTGCCCGAATTACTGACTCAGCCTGGAAGCAGCACAGCCCCATGGAGAACCCGTGGCAGCTTCTCTTTAAGAGGGGCTCAGGCTGTGGGTGGCTGACTTCTGCACCCCAGCTCGTCAGGGTCCCCACAGTCAGCTGCAGGCGGGTAGTTGGGTTGTTTGACAGGCAAAGGGGATGTCAGGATGCTGCTGCTATGACATCAGGATGTTCCTGGCATGACGTCAGGATGTTCCCAGCATGACACCAAGATGCTCCCTCCAGCCGGCCAGCGAGGGAGGGGACAGATCAT
>NW_009925368.1:0-292 GCF_000696875.1 Nestor notabilis | reverse complement strand
ATGTCCCCGTTCCCCCCCCGGGCGCCCCTCCCCCCCCTGCCTACACCGGGCAGCCGGGGAAGGGGGGACCTACCTCCTCGACCCTCGCTGTCGGCTGGCTTCACCTGGATGGGGCGGTTCATCTGCAATACACATGTGGGAGCGGGCGGTCAGCAGTGCACCGTGCCCCCCTCCCCAACCCTTTCCATGCGGAACAGCAGGATTTGGCCCCAGCCTGGCACAGGGAGCAAGGAGGGACCTGCAAGAACAGAGCCAGGGTTCGTGTACACAAGGCACCAGGGGTGCCAGGGGC
>NW_009925367.1:7666-9065 GCF_000696875.1 Nestor notabilis | reverse complement strand
CGCGCGGCTGCCTGAGGTGGCTTCTCGGAAAGCAGATTTCCCGTGAGCCCCGTACCCGTGAGGAGCGAGCTGCGCTCTTCTCCCCCTGCCCTGCGACATGGGGGCAGCTCCGATGGTGGTTCCTGCCTCTGCCCTGCGCTGCCCTGCCCGGGGAGGCGTGAGGCCGGCTCCCCGCTGGGCTGCGGGGCAGTGAGCGGAGCTGTCGGGTTGGTGAGATGGAGGCTCCAGAGGTGAAGGAGCTGAGTGGTTGTTGAGGAAATGCGTTGTGCAGGTTTCAGCCCGTTTCACCAGTACCACCCTGCCGGCACCGTGCGTGCGCTCCCGCAAGGTCAGTCCCCTGCCCGTGCAGCACAGCTGCGGCTGTGGCATCTCATACCGTGTAAACCGTAAGGCTGGGATTCTTACAAAATATTTTAAGCCCTCCCTTAAAGACACGTAATTGTCAACGCTAAGGATAATGAACTGAAAAACCCGCCCAACAACAGTGATCTGGGGCAAAATGCTTCAAAGGAAGTAGGTCTGAAGCCTTTCAAGGTCTTCAAGGGCAGGATTGACAGCCTTGGGACTGGTGTGCAGAGGTCGCAGGCTGCTGTGATAATGGAAAACAGCTTAGGTTTCAAGGTTTGCTGTGTCGGGTGCTGACTGTATTTGGGAAGAAAATATGGAAAGGCACTGTTAGCTTAGGGTTGGCTGATAAATGGGTCACTGTTACAAGCAAGTAGAGACCTTGGAAGATTTGAGCCACTTATTTTTGTAGGATAAGTGAGAAGAAAATGTTTTCGAAGCTGTTTTGTTTCCAAGGCATAAACAGTAGGAAAGAGTACAGAGTAAGTAAGGGTGAGCTGCTTCTGTGAGCAAGAATGATGCAGCAACAGGGTAAAGCTGTTATATGCAATCAGTAAGTAAATGGTTGCAGTTGTGTGCTGTTTCCTTAACAGTGGAGAGCGCTGGTACCTGCTGCTGCTCCTACTTCCGCTGCATTGCAGAGTGAATGCTGGGTGTTTTCCTCCGTTCATTTGCACTAAATAACACCTGCTTCCCCGTGTTAAAACCTCTCCCTTCTACCCAAAGAGAGCTGGACTATGTGAAACATTTCTGTATTGGAAACGTTGGGAAATCCCTGATTAGGTTTTCTCAACAGAAAGCAAAGTGCATTTTGAATATTCAGTTTGGTCAGGCCATGCCATGAGCAGGAGCTCTCCTTGTTCAGGAGGCCGGCTTAGAGCTGAAAGCTGGACAGGGTGTGAGCGACCAGAAACGGCTAATGGGGTCATCTCCTGCACGGGTGCCTGCACCCTCCTCAGAGCAGCTCCATTCACGTTACACTGGGACACAGAGCAGGGGGCATTCCAGCTTTAGTTTGCATTAGTTACATTTTTACTCCTGGTCAGCATTCCTG
>NW_009925367.1:0-7115 GCF_000696875.1 Nestor notabilis | reverse complement strand
CAGGATGTTAGCTGTTTGACCCTGTGGCAAAACTCCTCCTAGCAGTTTGTGTAAGAGCCATGGAAAGGTTAATAACCTTGGGAGAAATTGGTGCAAAGAGGGTACAAGTGGCCTGTTACCTCCCTGCCCATGGCAGGGGGGTTGGAACTAGAGGATCTTAAGGTCCTTTCCAACCTAAACCATTCTATGATTCAGTTTTTATGCGATTGATATTAGCCAGCCCCAAAATAAAAGCAATTCTAACAGTCTTTAAATATTAAGTCCTTTAAAATTCAGCAGCCTGCTTGGATTTGTTTTTCTGTTGTTTTGGTTTTACTTATTCTATCGCCATATTCAAGGTTTAACTGTTATCTAAACCACAGAGGAGTTGAGGATTTGACATTTCCATTTGTCCCTGACTTTTATTTCATGGACATCTTGCTTCTAAAATAGAAATAAATCTGGCTGTGAAGAAGCATCTCTCAGAGATAAATATCTGTTAGTTCAATCTGCAACTGGTTCGTGGGTTTGCAGGAGAGGGAAATAAATGTGCAGTGCTTGTTAATGAAGGTGTTAAAGTCTGTAGATCTGTTGAGTTGCCCCTTGATAATTAACCCTATACTCCTGGAAGCTGCTCATTGTTTTTGTTTTATTGGATGTCAAGTTGTTTTTAAACAAAATATGATCCACAGTGATTTCACTTTCTTGGTTTTCACCTGGTCCTCATTGCCTCATGACCTCCAAGAGTGAAAAATGGAACATTCAGTCAAAATCTTACTGTCTGTTCCTGTGCTGTTAGGGACCTGGCCTTCTCTTCTCGTCTACTGGTGTGTAAAAGTTTCATCCTTCTCTTGCTATGGCAGGATAACAACCAGGATGGTAAAGATTTTGTGGAAACAATATAGCTGCTGCTAAGTGGTGGTTCTGAAATGTGAAGAAAGGAAATGAGGAGACGTGGATGGAGTCCCTCTTGTTTCCTTGGGATTCAGACAGCCTGAGGAGAGGCTGGGGAGGACTGTATCCAGCCCCAGAAGCAGGTAGGGCAATATGTAACATTCTTACCAAAATTGAAGCTTTGAAGTAGTCTAGAAAACAGGGAATAGTCTAAATTCCTCCAGGAATGACACAGCAAAGAGCATTTGTGATTGATTCTGTCCTCCGATATAGAACCAGAGGGGTATAGAGTTTGGCATTCCCTTATGGACTAAGAAACAGTAAAAGCAGATGGATTCCCTTGGCTGTGTAACAGTTACCTTGTCCTTGCTTGCAGTGATAGCCTGGTGGTGCAAGAATTCAATGTTCTGCTTATCGCCCCAGCAGACGTTCAAGCATGTCCTTCATTGGATTAGGCTGAGGAATGCTTTGTGTTTGCTTTTTATCCACATCCATACATCACTTATTCCCACGAAAGCTTTCAGGAAAATGTGACTTCTGTGTCTGATCAGCTGTGTGCACACCAGTGGATGCAGCCACATGAAATACTGTATTGAACAAACATGATATACTAAGCTGCTGCAGGCATGGCTGGGGGCAGAGCTCAGGGGGCACGGGCTCGTGTGGTAGACACTTGGCAGCACTGCTGCATGGGTTTGGAGCTTGGTGTGATCCTGCTGGGGAGCAGGCTGGTACAGGGGTGCTGCCTTGGCTGGGGAACAGCACGTGGGGATGGGGGGGGTATGCTGCCTCAGATGGCACCCTGACAGCTTGTAGTGCCTCCTCATCAGGAACTGCAAGAGTCATGAGACCATTTGCTGAGTGGGGATCCCGTGTAATTCATGTCTCTGCAAGACATCATTGAAAGAAATGCTGAAAGGACTAAATATTTCTTTGTTGAGAGTTGGTTCTCATTGAGATGGGGTCTAGTTTCCGTTTGTAAAGATGTTATATACCTTCCCCCTCTTTGGTATGTGACTACAGCAGCATACCTCCCTTATCATGCAAGATAATGCTTCCCAAACAGCTTGAGTTTCATTATGCAGTCGATTGTCTTTCAGGATGCTGGTGGTGTGGTAATTTTTTAAGCACTCTGCTGCAGCTAAAGTAATGCTGCAACAGGCCAGGTTTCAAGAGGTGGGCCTTTCATACTAAAACATAGTTTAATTTAGCACCTTCCCTGTTAGTTACACAGAATGGTCTGGGTTGGAAAGGACCTTAAGGTCATCTAGTTCCAACCCGCTGCCATGGGCAGGGACACCACACACTAAACCATGTCACCCACGGCTCTGTCCAACCTGGCCTAGTTCAGTGGGTTTTAACCACCTGAACTGGATGACATTTGCCTACTGCTCTGCAGCAGGTAGGTGGCAACCAGCAGCACACCCCACAGTTTTGGGGAGCAAAAGACACGATAGCCAAGGCTGTCAAACACTGGCTCCTAATGGAGTGGCTGGGTGATAACTGGCATCAAAGTACAAAAGTGGCTCCACTCACCTCTGTGCTATTTATTAGCTGTTGGGGGGAGGGACCCCAAACTGCCCTGGCACAAAATACCTTGTTTCAGAATATGTCAAAACTGCAGCCCCCACTGCAGCTACTCAAGCTCTGAAAAATGTATTTCATTACTGTCCTTTCCTGTTACCTCCCAAGTAAGGCTTATTTATACTGTATCTAGCAATGTTGATTTTGTAGCAGCTTGAATGGAAGGGAGAAAGAAGTACCTCTTAACTCCTGCTATTGAAGTCTGAGGAGCAGTAAGTCAGGCAGTGATTTATTTCACCTGAGATGGGATCAAAACATTTCAAGGCAGTGTACGTTTAGGCTGCACTAGGTCAATGTATGCATACCAACTTTGAAAGCATCACTAGGAACAGAGGGTATGAAGTCCAGATTCGTGTATTCCTACATGAGCAACCTTGACTCCTTTTCCAAGGCAAGATAGGGCAGTTGGAAGTACGCAAATGTGATTTGGGGAAGTCAGAGATCTGGCCTGAGATCATGATCAGTAAAGAAACTTGCTCAAGGGAAGTTACTTGTTTTCTACTGGCATAATTCAGCGAGAGCTATGTAAGAAAAAACATGGGTATGAGTAGTACCAAGCTGCTTTCAGATGGCTGTGGGATAGGCTGGTTGTGGCAGGGTTCTTTGTGAGCCTTAATCTTCCAGCATACCAGCACTCAGCTATCGCTAAGACAGAAGTTACACGTGTTATCTTAAGATAAAGCTCAGTGTGCAAGGGCAGCCAGCTGAACGACCCTCCACCACTGCACCTGTGTGATAACCATTTTAAACTCATCTCCCAACTCCATGCAAGTTTAGGGGAAACAATGCACTACTCCAACTGAAGCATTTCAGAGAGATGAGTTCATTAGATAACTGAGACTCAGTTTCACTGAGCAACAGCAGAAACTGAGACAGAAGCAGAAGAGTTTCAGAAGTTTATTGTAAAGACCTTTACACTCTCAGTACAGAGATAAGGATATAAAATGATGTTGTTTGGAATAATTAAGGCTGGTTGGTGGTGGTCGTCTGACTTTCACAGTCCAGTGGAACTCAAGCAAGAGCAACTGGTTTCTGACTGTACATACTTTTATTTGTGTTCCGTCATTACAGTGAGATCACAAGTTATTTCAGAGAATCAGTGCCTGTTTATTATAAAATAAAGGACATTATTTACATGATGAAAGAAAAATTTCAGCATTTTAGTGGAATGGATGACTGAAACTGCAACAGGTTTAGTCCACGTATTTCCCAAGAATATCACCATCTCTGAACAAGTAGTAGTCCTGTAAGGAAAAGGAACATTAGTGCCTGTTGTACGGGCTGGTTTGCAAATACTGTCTTGTTCTGAAGTCAAGGCTACCACAGTCATGAAGCACAAAATTAAAAGTGAGCTAACCAAGGTTAGCTGCACAGTCTAAGAACAACTTATTTTTGTTCGTAAGACCCCTTTGGGAAAGCTACCATGTTACTGGTTTTAGTAGTAGAAAGTACAAGAACCATTAGAAAACAATTCCATAAGCTTTCCCTGGCAAAAGCAAGGATACCCTCAGTAATTTCAAAGCCTTTTTGGGCCCCTTCTAATAGATGCTTGGACCAAGAAGCCACTTGATCCACCCAGCAAAGGTCAGGCCAGAGGTTTCCTTAGTTACCTCCATTTAAGCCAGGGTAGAAGTAGTGGGTACTACAAGTACCAGAGGCTGGCTGGCTGGAGCTGTCCCCATGCTGCTAACACTATGAAGTAACTACAGGATTTATCAGTGGCAGTGTGACACTTTGGGAACCAGCTTACATCATTGCTTTCACAAAGCTGGGATACTCACCTTATCTTCTAGTACAATTTTAGTACCGCCATATTCCGGTAGCAAAACTTTTTCACCAACTTTTACACTCACTGGCTGAATCTCACCATTCTGAAAGAATAAAAGCAAGCCTTAGTTTTCCACAGCAGATGTAACAGAACCCCTCCGAACTACAGTGAGCCATCCACATACAAAGCATTCAGGAAATCACAACTCTGATGTATTTTACTTGTGCAGTGAAACTAGAAGACCCAGGTGTAGTAGGAAGACAAGCCACCAGTCAGTTGTCAAGCACGGGAGCCCTGCAATGTTTAGGCAGTAAAAGCACAGTGTTTTTCTGAATATAACTGATTTTCATTTAGTTTTGGGTGCAAATACAACTGTGAGGTCTTTGCTTGACAAACTAAACAGGACTTCACCTAAAGAAAAAAACACCCAAGAGACCTGAGAAATTAAGTGACAGACCAAGAAATTTCCTTCTCAAATGAAGGGAGTCCATGTCCTTATTCCGTAGCCAAGGCTAATTTCTCCCAAGTGCCAGTCAGAAGCACCTTCCTATCTTATTGTCATCACTGTTGCTGACAAATCAGTTTAGAAATACCTGATTAAGTTTAATTGTATTTTTGTAATATAAAGAAAGCATTAGCGTGTTAAGTTAAATATTAGCATCATTTCACAATACAAAGGTTTAGAATCAGATATGATACAAAGCAGTATGACATGTATGGAGGAACCCAGAGCAAAGAAAAAGCCCAAGTCAACATGCCCAAGTTGAAATTTAACCTGGTTTCCATTATCACTACTAACTGAACACTGCTTTGGTGGGGAAAAAACCTGATGCTGAGGCCCCCAGCCACTGGCAGCTTTGTGAAGATGGTCTTTTTTTTATGATCCCAGATGCATATTCCACATCCAAATTAACAGAAAAATAGTATTTGACACATTGATTTTGATTCCTGATTTTCTTTTGTCCCGTAAGCCTGATCCTTATGGACAATGGTATTCTGCACAGCACCAGGCAGTGAACGCTGCACTGTGGGATGGCACCCTGCTCACAAGCCACAGGAATTCAGGCCTGTAATCATTTTAACACGGAAGGCTGCCGGGGCTTCAAGGTTTTGGCTGAGAAGTGGTGCAGTTTAAAAGGCAGGCATTTTCCATGTCACAAGTGATCAAAGGAATGCTGGAATTCAAGGCCTGAGCCACTCAAGAGAATTTGAGGTTTCTACCTCCTCCTTGAATCTGTAGTTCCAACTTCAGTCATCAGTCATCCATTGCAGTGAGCCACCGCTTACACCGCAGCCATTCCTTCCTTAGGATAACATTCCAGCTTCCACCACACCAGTTACTAATCCTTCCCAAAAGTAACGCCTCAGGATATTTACCTTTCCTCTGGCTCCCGATCCAACTGCTACTACTGTTGCTTGTAGCACCTTCCCTTGAGCTTTTTCTGGAATCATGATGCCTCCTTTGGTTACTGTCTCAGCCGCACATCGTTCAACCAGAACACGATCAAAGAGGGGAAGGAATTTCCTAAATGCTTTTCCTGCCTGTGGGAGTAACGTACATCAAAACAAAGGGAATATTACCACAAAACAAACTGAAATGACTGCTTTTTCAGTTTAAAAAGACTTTTTTAATAGTAGCACGCAAAGGCCACCTTCGATTGCATCAGAAATTGCTGCAGATACAAGCAGATCTGGGCAATCCTGACAGCAGAGCCCCAGGAAGATGTACTGCAGCTGGGGAAGTGAACCAGCACCACATGGAGCAGCTGCCGCCTCCTCCTCTGGCTGAAAAGCTCCATGGGTTTTAATCCCAAGACCTCAGTCACTTTAGGTTTGTGAGCGTAATTATCGATTATATAAACCGTATTTATTCAATTCACAACCAGATTTAATGATGATTAAGGACCCTTTGAGACAGTTGTGTTTTTAACATTTAGCCAGGTACCTCATGTCAGTCTTCTCAGGGTACGTTCAAGCCTCAGCAATTCACACCACCTTAGTCTGTTGTGAGAGTGCTGCCACTCCTACTGACTGCTACAGAGAGACTCCAGCTTTACAAGGACCTTTAGCTTTGAGCCCCTAAAGAAAGGAACGTAGGCATATTTCTATATTGACTGCTTCAGTATCTGCCTCTGCTGAAGCAGAGATTGGGGGGGTTGTTGGTTCTGGTTGAGTTTTTTGGGTTGGTTTTGAGGGGTTTTTTTGCAACTACTTACTGCCACTTGGCTGATCTCGGGTAGAGCAGTCTAACTCCCATGCACTAGCTAAATGCAAGCACTGAATCCCAACAAGCAGAGATCAGAAAGAAGAAACTCGCTTTGATTCAGGAGCAAAGATATGGCGACTGGCCAAGTCACATGGAGACAGCGCTCCGCTGGACAGGTACCCGGAGCCCACCCGCACAGAAGCGGCTAGAAACAAGGGCCTGGCATCCACATACCTTTTACCGACGCTCATCAACACACACAGACACACTTTAAAATTGGGACAAGTCAAAATGACAGGTAGATCTACATGAAAGAGGTGTGTCCTGCCAGCTAACGTTATGCTACAGTAATTACATTATACCACAGGATGATCGCCTTCATCCCGTGCAGATGAGTTCTCTGATCCTGGGGTTTCTTTTTAGAGGTGTTCTGTGTTTAACAGCAACGAGCAGCCAGACTCATGACCGTAAGCATTCTGTGCTAAGTTTTAAGAAACGCTATTTCCTCACTTTAGCAGGATTATAAGAATCAAGTATTACTGCAATAGCGACCGCAACTCCGCCCTTACCCCATTCCCCTTCAAGGTCTCTATGAAAGATTACGAAAAGCAGATTGAGCGCCCAAGCCCGCAGGCCCGAAGGGCTCCTTTCTGCTCCCAGGCGCCGCGGCCAGCACCGGGGTGC
>NW_009925366.1:0-17634 GCF_000696875.1 Nestor notabilis | reverse complement strand
CTCTGGGGAGTCCCCCGCCGTAAACCCGCTGCACTTTCAGCCACCTGTTCCTGTCCATTAAGCCTCCGCAGGTTTAAAGTACCGGGGTGATCTTTAAATTATTATTTTTATTTTCTTCCCCTCTCATTGGTGCTCCTTTGTATTCTTTTCCCCCGCCAGGTCGAACCGACCCCGTCTGTCGCCCCCTACACCACCCTCAGACCGTGCCGGCTGCGGGCTATAACGTCCGGGGAGGGAAAGTTCTCCTGGAAAGCGGCTGTCAGTCGGCCAGGGCAGCTGCCGCGGCGTTGAGCTCAGGGCTGGATGCGGCTCCCTCGAAACTCAACAAGGCAGCGGTTTCTCACACCGCCTCCTTTTCCTCACGCGCCGGGAGAGCGGGACTGCGCCCCGCCCTGCCGCGGTCGTCGTCTCATGTCCCGCTCCTGCCACGGCCCCAGCTTTCCAGCTTTGCCAGCCTCGTCCCCCGGGAAGACAGCCCCGCGCCATTCCCCGGTTTATCCTTCCCATCTTTCCATTTCCTCGTCCCTCCCCCCCACACACACATTTTTTTCCATCCTCACAGGCTCCAAACAGGAGGACTCGGAGTGATTGGATCGCTTCTCTAACGAGGACATTTGTTTCTGAAGGTGCAAAGTTTGGAAACCACTTCCACGTCCCCCCGGTTCCCGGGACACTGTGCTGCTGTCCTGCCAGGCCCAGCTTCGGGTGGCCAACGCGTCCCCTCACCTGCCCAGCACCTTCCTATGCATGGCTTTCCCATGGTGGTTCTGTCCCTTTGATGAACAAGTTGCTGTTATTATTATTATTATTATGATTATTAGGATTTTCCAAGTCCATCCCTCATTTGGAGAGCAGCCAAAGGCACAGAAAGAGATGTTGTCTTGGTTTTCTCGCTTCACTTAAAAAATCTAAGCGAATTCTGTTTTCATGCATAGGGGTTCTAAGTCATTTTGACAGAAGCAACTTCCTGCTCTCCTTGTCAAGTAGAGAAGTAGAGGATCTTCACCCTGCCCAAAAGGCTTTTTTTTATTTTTTTCCTTTGGTCTTTGTGTTGTCAGAAACTTGCACAAACCACATTGTTTCTGTCTCTTCTTTCTACCACAGACAGCCTGGGACAGAGGCCTGTTAAAACTGAACCCATAACTCTCCGTTGTTTTTTCCTGTAATCCCTTAGCCACACAAAGGACCTCATCATCTCATCTAGCAGACAGAAAGAGCGCTTTTACTCACCACTTTTACAGCTCTCCAGCGTCTCGCCTTGCACTGGCATCCTCAGCACTCCAAACAGGCAGCCTCACCCTGCGTGTTTCATTATCAGTTACCTCCAGTGCACAAGCTATTACTACTTTTATCATGACAATACCCACCTGAGAATTTTACTTATTTCAGCAATGGATAGAAAAGAGAGGTGTTCATCACAGAATGCACTGGAATAATTATTTTGTTTAGTGGCGTGATGTTTTTCTTCCGTGTCTTAGATTGAAGTGTAATACTAGTACAGCCACGTGCAATACACTCATCCTACTAACAGTAAAGTGCCTTGTCTTGGCATAGGTTATTCTTCCTAAAACAAGTTAACATTACCTTATGCATATTAAATTTTATATTGATATACATATATCCACAACAGGAAAGCTCTATGAATTAACTTTTCTACTTCTGACTGTAGGCAAGTCCCAGGTCTGCACAAACATAAGTTCTGTTTTCAGTAGTAGTCTTGACATATGAACACAAAGGCAATGTTCTTTTGAAAACAAAACATACAGTGGAATATAAACACCTATAAATGTGAGAAATTCCATGGTTCCCTGCATATATATTCAACTGTAACATATACTTCATATATATAGCTACATACTAATCAAATTCAGGTGAATATATATATATATAAAATAATGTATTTCTCCAAAAGTTAATACTTTTCCCATTTTCATAACCTATGTATAAAGCATTAGGTTCCAGAAGTACCCATTATGTTAGTAACATATATATGTAATGTAATCATTGACACATGTAATGCCTGGTAATGTTCCCTGTTGAATAAAAGGAAGTAGTCTGACTTGGAAAGAAAGATTAAAAATGATATATCTAAAAGCTGCAATTCTTAGACAGAGTTGAAGCTGTTTGTTAAGTGAATTCTGTGATTCCTTTTAATCCAGTATTGAGGAATCTTTCCTTTAGTAAGAGTCTGTTCATACCCCTTCGCTGAGCCCTGCATGAACACAAATTTCAGCAGCATCCAATAACAACATAGAAAAAAATCTACATGGCTGAAGATTACTCTGGATGATGTTACTGAAGGTTACCCATAGCCCTGCTACCACCTCTGCTTTAATCTGGTAGGAATAATTCACTAGGCCATCATGTGGACATTGTAAGATTCAAGAGGTCCTTAAATTAATTATTTTCTTGCCTTTAAGTAATTGTAATTGTTTTCATGAGATTAGTCTTACATAGCCACATTTTGTCACCTTATTTGCTTCTGGAAATGTGTCCTTTTCATTGGTTTTGAACAGGTCTGATAACTGAGCAGAACTGTTTCTAAGAAATTGTTTCCATATCTACAAGGAAAAGCTTTCAGAATACATTTTCTTCAAATAACCAATGTGTACTAGCTACAGTAAAAATGTGTATCTGTGCAATCTATTTATTGTGGTTGGGCCCCATTTCCCTGTAACTTACTGCGTACTCACTGTTGTGCATTGATTACCACCGTGTGCTGGGAAGGTGTTCTTCAGGCAATGCTCCATGGCTACTGTCTTATGGAGCAAATCACAGAATGGTTAGAGTTGGAAGGGACCATAAAGCTCATACAGTTCCAAACCCCCTGCCATGGGCAGAGACACCTTCCACTAGACCAGGTTGCTCCAAGCCCTGTCCAGCCTGGCTTTGAACACTGCCAAGGATGAGGCACCCACAGCTTCTCTGAGCAACCTGTTCCAATGTCTCACCACCGTTCTTCCTTATATCTAATCTAAATCTACCATTTTTCAGTTTAACTCCATTCCTCTTTGTCCTGTCACTACATGCCCTTGTAAAATGTCCCTCTCCAGACTTCTTGATGGCCCCCTTCAGGTGTGTGTCTCCAGTGAGCCTTCTCCTGAACAACCCCAAATCTCTCAGCCTGTCGTCATAAGAGAGGTGCTCCAACCTTCAGATCATCTTTATGGCCTTCCTCTGGACTCACTCCAACAAGTCCACATCCCTCTTGTGTTGAGGACACCAAAACTGCACACAGTACTCCAAGTGGGGTCTCAGAAGAGCAGAGTAGAGGGGGAGAATCACCTCCCTCAACCTGCTGAGCATGCTTCTATTGATGCAGTTCAGTACACAGTTGGCTTTCTGGGCTGCAGGCACACACTGCCCACTCATATTGAGCTTCTCATCAGCCAGCATCCCCAAGTCCTTCTCCTCAGGGCTGCTCTCAGTCCATTCTCCTGTGTTTGAGATTGCCCCAACCCAGGTGCAGGATATAAGAACCTACTACGATTCTGCAGTTTGGGGTGAAACCAAGCTATTTTCAGGACTCCACTGGTGTTAAGCCACCGCCATTTCAAATAGCTGCCAAGCTGTACGGAGGAAACACAACTGAGACAGGACACTCTTGAGAAGGGATTAGAAAGACACACAGTGGTGGTGTAACAATACTGTCAGAAATGGAGGAGGCAGAGATTGAGTAATAACCATGCCTGGTTGGGATGAAGAGTAATTATGCTGGGGCTTTCAGGATGGTAAAGTTTGCAAAGCATCTGTACAGACTACAGTCTGAATATTCAGCAACAACCAATACAGCAGCACCTCTGTATTTGTACATGTGTAACCATTAGTCCCCCAGTGCTTGTCAGCAATCCAGTTGGCTCGCTGCTCAATGGATTGATGCTGGTCTACCAGTGTGTGCTGGAAATATGTATTATGTGTGTGTTGGTACTGAGAAAATACTTCAAGAAAATTCTTGACCCTGAGTTGTACTGGAAGCAGTGGCTGGACACGTGTGCCTATATTTCAGGCTGAAAGTCCGGTTTCATAAACAGAAAAAAGAAGTTATTTTTTCAAGCTTCTTCAAAGCCTCATTGATTACTATAGAAAGTTCACAGATATTAATGCAGAATGATATATAATAGTTGATGACAAGTTTTTTTAGAAATTCAGCCTTATTTACTGCAACAAAAATACGAATTGCTCCCCAGACTGCAATGGATATTAATGGTGCGTCCATTCCTTTTGTCACTCTTGGGAGATCCAGACATCATTTTTCTTCTCTGGCTAATGATGCCTTTTGCTGGGCAAATGTGTCGGAGAAAGGAACTGTATGACTGTTCTGAGTAACTGTAGAATAATAATGAAAGGCTTTGTTGGGAAATTGAACGGCAGGTGGAGGAGCCTTATAAACACTCTGATCGATATTTGCTGCAAGTGGCAGATGTTCATCATGTCTTGTTTGAAATCCATGGTAAGGAGGAGGTGTCCATACTGCTCAGGGAAACAGGAGGAGGCATTTGTCCTGCTCTTTCTTAAATGAGAAAATACAGTGGTGAAAAATTAATGTATTATAGCCAAAGCTACGAAAAATCTGCATCTTTGTTAATGTTTTTGTATTATTAGGGGAAAATGAGAACTTTAGTGAGATGCCTCAGCCAACTTTTGCATGACAATTTTTACTTATTCAGCATAACTCTGTCACAGCGCACCTTACCTGCTAAGTGCACCTATCTTTGCAAATGAAGACAGAAAATCACTCCTGTTTTCTGGAAGGGGTGCAGTGGGGACCTTCAGGAAGCTATCGCTACTTCTAATGTTCTTCAGAGGTCTGTTTCCTTCTGCACAATTTACAGCAAATTTTCCTCTATGTTGTTTTCCTTATTCCAAAACTCTTCTGAATCTAGACACTTGAGTGAAAGTTAACACAAGTTGTCACAAGCATCCTTCCAGCTCTTTTTTTTGCCTTCTGGCTCCTGTGCTGAAATCCATTCACAGAATCCTTGGACTTCTCCTTCTCTTTTCTTTTTCGAAATATCTTTTATGCATCAAGAAGCTTGCAAGACTCATGTTTCTCATCATAATGGTGCCTTGGTTGCCAGAGACAATTTGCTAGTATTTGTCACTTCTACACTGAACTCAGCAACAATAATAATAGGTTTGTTTCTTTTATTTTTGGGGGTTTTTTCTCAATTTTGGAATGTCTTTCCCATCTGTTTTTCCAGTTTGAGCTTCTCTAGGAAATGGAAGTTCCCAGGAACCCATTAGTGTGTAACAAAATAAGATACCTCCCATTCTACATCTCCTTTCCATAGAAATCCTGTGCTGGTGTTGGAATGGAAAGGAGGGAAGAAAATGCTGGTCTTATGAGAGGCGAATAGTAACAGAATTCAAGTTTGCACTTCCGTGTGTGCCTCTGTAGTAATGTTACCTTGAAGTATGTTTCCACAAGATGAGAAAAAGTCATACCAAAAAAAGGCAATGGATAAATCAGAACGATATGCAGCCTTGCTTAGAAGGGTACTGAAATTATATTCAGTTGCAGAAGTGAGAGAGACAGCATGCAGATAAGCAACCAAGAAGGATGCGTTGCTTTGCTCTCTGCATAGTAAAATGGAGCACAGTCTTTGCCTGAAGATCTCCTGTAATATACACAGGTCAGCATCACGTGCAACAGAAGGGAACAGACTTTAAAGGAATTGGCCTGAATCCAAGAATTTTATACTGCTAAAGATTTGATTATAAGTGTCGTATAATCTCAGCATTTTGAAACGTTTAATTTTGGTAATTCATCTCATAAAATGTGAAAGGAGCTAAAGAGTGCTGAACGAACTATGAGCCAAAGTATATTTGCTATTGCTTTTTTTCTGCATCTGCTGTTGCAATAAATATGCCTGCCCTGCAATCTGTATTCCCTTTAACTCACGCAGTGCTGCCACATTATTTGAGTGGCAGGAAGAGTAGCAGTGAGCCCAGATGCATAGCCAACTAGCATGAGGTGGGGACAGAAGATTGAGTTCTTGTTTGTGGAGCACCACAGTGACCACACTAGGGAAGGCAGTGCCAAACAGATGGAAAGAGGCTTATGGTTCATACAGCTCATGCCCACCACCGGTGATGGCAACCAGATACTACTACCTGCTTTAGAGATGCAGAGCTACAGTATAATACAGGAATATTTCCCCCTGCAGCATTTTCAAGCTGACAGTCTATCTGGATTTCAAACAGCATTTTTGTAACCTCAGTCTTTGCATTTCATTTTAGTGGTTTCAAAAAAAAAAAAAAAAGCTCTACACCTCCCTATTTGAAGTGACATCATTTGACAGCTGTGGTAAATCATCTGGGTACATTACAACACTAAGGTTCTGCTGTGACTTCCCAGGGATAAATCTTTCACAGCGCATCCTATTCTGGACACCTAGAAATCCTGGAGATCCTATTCATGCCTCTTGTGCTCTTGTAGACCAGCCAATGCTATTTTGCTTTATGGTGACAGTGGTCCTTTTCTCAGGAATGTCTCTGTTGCATTCAGTTTGGCCAACACTCACAAATCCTAATATTTGAGGCGGTGTCATAGAGTTGGGGCTGGACGTGCTACACAGAACCCATGAGACAATATCAGGGGAGAAAAAGAGGTGCTGCTCTAAAAAGAAGTGTGAATCTGGAAACACACACACACTGGAATTACAAAGGAAGTCATCAGCATTCACTGAGAGTGATAACATATCTAATCTGGATGATCTTGTAACAGAAGAGGGCACTCAGGGGCCAGACAGCAAATAAACCTTATCACATTATACAGTGAGGGAAAATCATTGAAAAATTGAGAGAATCCTCTCACGAGCTTGATGTAGTTCATAGCTGTGGGCTGCTAAGCCTGAGTTTCATTCATGCAAAAAGAAAGCCCAGCCACTTTAAAGCAATCTTTGTGAATGCACCCAAGTCAACTCACTTAAAATATTTGAAGTAACAATCCCTGTGTAGACAGGACTTCATTATGTTACTTGTTACTGTTTTCAGGGAGTCCTCACCTGCTCTTTAAAGCACAACATACATTATGTGAGAGAATGATTGCTCATTGTTGTGTCCCTTAATTGCCGTCTATATTAGTATGTTCAAAGGAATGTATTTTTCCTCTTCTGCCCTTCTCTGCCTGCATCTGACAGCACTCAGCATTTTCCACAGAGCTCAAAATTGCTCGCATTCTTATAAAAACGCCTCAGCCGTATGGGATTTGCTGAGACAAAATAAAAAGTGCACGGCTTGAGAAAATGCAATACTTCATCCTGCGTATTGATTCCGTGGCTGCCATATAAACAGGAACTGTTACAAGAATTTTCACTGACTTCACTGGCATTGGAGCTGGTTTTCTGCATAGGCCAGATGTGACAGGAGCTCACCTGTCAAGAAAGTATGACACTGCATTAAAGTGCTGGGGTGAACTTTGATGTTTGTAAATATATTGCACCAGACAAGCTCCAGCTGCAACCTTGCAGTTTTCCAGGCAGATCTGCTTCCTTTTGCCAAAGGAATGTAAGCTACCACAGCTAATTTTATGCTCCATAAATAATGCTGATAGAGAAACAAAGTTGAAATTATAGGTTAGATAGGCAAAATAATAGAATAAATAGGAAAGTCAAAGCATTTGTTAATCAGAAATATGAGTATGTTCCTCAAGGAGCTGCAGGAACCCAACTGTAATGATGACAAATGAGAGATCCCAGAATAATAAGATCAGTCTCTTATATAGGCAGCACCATAACTGAGACTCTGTATGACATAGATGCACTGTTGTTCAGAGAAATTGGGCCCTTATATTCTGATAGAGAACATTTCCTCTTCTTAACAGCCTGTACTTGACATGCTTACAGAGTGAAGGTTGTGCTGTGTGCCTTGTGCTGTTCTTTCTCCTGATCCATCTTCCCTCTAGTGCCCTGCAGCATGACAGGGTGAGGCTGAGAGCCACTGAGGGCAGGAATCATATCCAAGGGGAAGAGAGATCAGGCTGGTATCCCAACCATATTCTATAGATTAACCAAGACACCTGAAGGATGGTAGATATTTTATTATTTTAATATATATTTTTTATTATATCATATGCATTTTAAAATTTTGCTGTTTTCCCTTGCAACATTTTTAAATCGACACAGTACTGCATGAATAGGAGAATTTCCTGCTGGTGGGCCAGGCATAGAATTAAAGCCCTATGTAGACCTAGCTTGTTTTACCCCTAGTAATCTAGCACTTTTTTTAAGGAATTATAAATCGTATCTGATTCTGAAATAGGTTATTTTAAATTCTTCGTCTGATAGGAGCCATATTTTGCTAAACAATGTAAACCATGGGCTGAGTTTAACTTACTTTCATTTGGTTTTCTTCTCCTCACTCTCTTTGTATTGGTATCATACACTGGAAACCAAAATGAGTTTTTACATGGAAAGCTTCAGAACAAACGTGCCATCAGCACTTCCACTGATAGTGTATTGTGTTATGCTTGCCTGAAGTGCTTATAATTTGTTTTATGCAAAATCACTGTATGCTGGGCCTTAAAATGTACTGGACGGTTGTTGGATTGACATGGGGAGAAGGAAGGATATGCTGAGGTTTTTTTGTGGTTTTAGTCCATGCCTATCAGTATTTCTCCTGTCTAGTAAATAAAATAGTGCAATGTCTAAAAGCTAGAACTTTCAAATCTTTTAGGTGTTTATATTTTTTAGGTGTTTATATTTACATGAGATCCTATTAAAGAAGCCTGATTTCCAAAACAAGTGAGCATTTGCAACTTCTCCTGAGGTCAATGAAAATTCATCTTCTCTGTAAGACAGTTCCATTCTGCAAGTTTTCCACCCAGGATTTCCATGTTAAATATTAGACCTACACTGTGGAAAACACTGGGTATAGTACCATGATTAAAAAAAAAAAAGAAAGAAAGAAAAAGTGGGTACCCAGCATATTCTACCAACTGTATCCAGAATCTTCCATGTTTCATCTCTTGGGTGTATTATGTTGGAATAAATTTGGAAAAGACTTCGGGGTAAAGCTATGACTAAGGACAATAGCAGGTAGTAAAGAATCTCCTGAGAGAACAAAGGAATGTACCACAGAGTAAGATGCACAGGGTGATGCCTAACAGTAGGTTCAGCCATAAGCATGCAGACAGCTTCATTGTCCTTCAAAGGCAAGTCATTCAGCCGACATGATAGGCCATCGTTTTGGTTGCTCTCAAGCACAGAAGCAGCAGAGTAGGACCATAAAGATTAGGTGGACAGCCAGCTACTTCCCACTTGGGTAAAAAGCCTTTGCCAAAATCAGGGATGAGAGGGAAGCAAGCTGCTGGTTGCTTGTTTTTTCACTCCTTGCAGATAGGAATCTAGACACTGGACTTTCTTCCTTCTGAGTAATATATACCTTTCCTCATTCTTCTGAGCAGTATATAGCTTGACTCATTGCAGGCCTACTTCAAAGGCACAGGAATCAGAGGAAGCACTCAGACCTTTTCTCAGTAGAGTGAAGTCATATGTTCTCACCTCAGGACAGGTAAGCAGTAAGTTGCCTTAGCTGAGATCTCAATAAAAACAAGGGAGCTATTTTTTCATCTTCAAGATCTAGTTAAAATCCAAGCTTATTTCAATTTAGTAATGTAAGTGAAAATACCTCTGTGGATTTTATTTAAAAATAGTTAAATAGGTTATATCTATTTACTGAGGTATGACTATTTTAATGAAAAGTAAAAGAGCAGAAACAAAAAACACAGGTCTCAAATTGTGAAGTAAAACCTCTGAAAGAATAACAATAGTTCTGTTGTACTTCTATACAAAGCAGAATGTTATGGCCTAATTGAGTTTTATTAGGCATTGCTTTCTAATTGGTGATGTGACTGAACAATCAAAACTGTAAAAGGCGCTTGGCTAATACTCTGAGCAGTGTGCTCCCTTAAGAAAACTTAGCTATGATACAGCATTCACCTGTAATTGGTACCTTTCATATCAGATAACTGAGGAATTAAGAGGATTAACAGAGCCACCTTAGGTTTTCGTGGCTCATCTACGTATTGTACGGACCTTTAAAGCTTAGTAACATGTCACATCTGCCTTACATTTGGCTAGAACAGCCCTGCACATCATGAAGCAACCAGTTAATAAAGAAGTCTCCAAAAGTTTCATCATACAAATGTTCAAAAAGATGGTGGCTCTAAGCCCTCTTTTTAGGAAGTGTGTAAACTGTTGCACCTGTGAAATTCAAGCAGTTGGTTTAAATAAAAGCTTTAAAAGTGAGCCCTGGCAGCTTAATCTGCTGTGGAGCAGACTGACAGCACAATTAGCTGTGAGGTGTGCCCCACTTGGAAAAGGCTGAGCACGGGCAGTTTGTTCATGTCACAGCATGTGACAAAAGGTTGCCAGAAAGTAAATTACTCTTGTCCTACCACAGCAGTGCTTGTGTCAACTGGCTTTAGCAACGGCAGCCAGGCTTCCATCGAAAAACTTATTACTATGATGTGGCTGACACAGGCCATGATTTGGATAAGAGAAGGATGTGGGCAGAGGAGCATCATGTGAATAAGAACATATGCTACCCTAGGTGATACTAGCTGTGTGTGTACTTACTAGTATTTTTTCCCCATTAATTTTAAATACCAACAACTATTTTTATCTGCTTAACTTTTGCAAAGTTTGTGTTTCCACAAACTTAGAGGAGGTAAATTGTTTGTGAGCAGGAAGCCTTAGAATGCAAAAGGCTGTTAATTCTAGAGGGAGATGAACTCCTCAAAAAGTCCTTTTTCTGGTGTTATGCAGGAATGTTGGTGTGAGGTAAGACTTGAGTCTTATTTTGAGATTTATTTTATGGAACCATGATTAAAGAGAAAAGGCACAGAGCTTGCTTTCAGACAAGAAATCAGTTTATTGAGAGCACTGGGGCTATATGACTCACTGATCTATCTAAGTAAGCAAACAAAATAGGAGTTATTGAAAGAATGGCTCTGAACAATAAAAATAAAAATATGTTTTGGTTCTTGCTGAGATCAGGAAAAAAACACTAAAAATCTGCCCTTAGACTACAGACTGCCTTAGTCTGGAATACCTGTCAAGGAAAAAAAAAAGGCTACAGCTGATCAGGTTGACAGAGCTGGTGGAAGTGGTGTCCCTTTTACATATGGCTGAGGCTTTCAAAACCTTTCCAATGTAGTTGACACTTTAAGTTAATTTTCATTGTGATTTAGGCGGAAAGTAAATTAGTATTGAGTCTCACATTACTTGAGTAAGAGCTCTAGGCAGTTGAGGGCCATGGGTCGTGCTTCTCCAGTCTTTTGGTTGGTGCTGATGCTTTTGTCCAAATGACTTAATCAAGAGAAATTGGAGGAGAAATATTCTCTACCTGCTAGTCAGGTTAGTTTTCTGAATGGTAGGATTATCAAAACCCCATTCCCTGACAGGTTCTACTACCATATCTTGTGAAAGTTTAATTACTTTTGCAAAATGAAGCAGCAATAATGAGACATTGAGAGCATACAATGCCAAAGTCCTCTCCAACCTTGATGTGAAGTAGGAGATGTATGTTAAGCTGGGGAGGACAGAACTTAGCAAGCCTCTCACAGCCTGGACAAGTGATCTGAACTCCTTCAGTGAAAGGGAGGAATTAATGTTTCCTATAATGCTGTTTGGATCTCACCTCAAAGTCGATACTAGAAATTCTGGGATATCACACTCTGAAACACGCTTATCATCTGCCAGTATAAAACAATGTGAAACTAAGCCACCCAAAAGGCACAATAAAATCTTCATTAAAAATAAGGCCACCTAATTTTTAGGGTTTTCTCATAGCTCAGTGTCCTTGTGTGGTTATAGGCTAAATATACCTGCAAGCAAACCTTCCCCTCAGTGTCTCAGAATGAGTCAGTACCTCAGACTTCTTCAGAGCTGGACCTCACTGCAACTACTTGTTTCTGCAGAGAGACTGTACATTAAACAGACTGTGATGCATAAGAAGAACAAAATTATATCACTAATAGCTAGGTGCCTAGGAATGCAGCTGAATGACACATTCTGAGTGTTCTTTGCAAGCAAATATTGATTGTAATTTGTAAAAAGATAGCACAAGATATAAAGCTATCCTGAGATCATAATCATAATTCACTGCTGTCTACTTAAGAGAACTGGTATGACCCTTCATGCAGATACCAACCATAATAATGGATGTAGGTCCTGACCTTTGAATTTCTGTTCTTCAAATCAGTATTTCTTGTATGCATGCTTTCAATAGGTTATTAATTTTGGAGTGAACTATTCTCCAAAGTATGCTTCACTGTAATACTGCTAAAGCTAATATACAATAGTAGTAGTAGTTTTGGCTTGCAGAAGGACCTAAAGGATTACCATTCCACCATGCTGGACATCTACAGACACACACAATTAACTCTGAGAATTTTTTCTTCTCCATTGATTAGGTCTCATTTTGTGAGAGTTCAGATTAGCTGACCAGGTGTTTCTCAGCACTACATTTCAAAGGCAGAGGTTTAGGTTTGTCTGATTTAGAATAGGAATGCTCTTGAATGATGAGGGAAATTAATTTTGACCATCTGACACCATCTAGAAGAAAAGCATACGCAGCTCAGAAACGTGTATATAAGATAAAGGTTTTACACAACCCTACTATTAAGCACTCAAGCAACTGAATGAGCACAAGCCATAAACTCCAGCCTTGATCACTCGAGCACATAATATAGTTCAGTGCTCCAATGCCTAAAGTGTCACCTTGGCAGGAGTTACTGAACATGTGGTCTTAACAATTGCACCATTGATTGTGAACAGCTATTGCTTCTCATTATCCTTCTGCAGTACAGTCATAACCAAATAAGGCTGGAGGAGACTTTAATAGACATGTGACTTCCAGTGAAATATTTTGACAGCAGAGCCAATTAATACAGTTGCCTATTCCAGAAACTGGATTTGTTCAGTCAATATTCTTCAGATTCTTGCTTTTAAAGATAATTCTCCTCAACCCTCAGGAAACTTAAAAAAAACCCCAAAATGGACTGGAGCAGAAAGCAAATCCTTTCTTATGCTACCTGTTCAAACAGGGCTTTCCTTCAAATAAGATATCTCGGAGCATAAGGCTGGGAAATTCTGCACACATCTTTGGTGTACAGGAGCTTCTCGTCTTGAACACAGAGAACTCCAAAGAAGTGGACAGTGCTGGGAAGATAATTAACAGAATAGTAGTATAATTTGTGAAACAATTTTACATTGCAGTAAAGATGGCATTGTGACATGCCCTTTTCCCCCACATGTCACTGGTTCCCATATCAAATTCACGGAGTTTGCAAAAATCAAGTAATGATTTCTTCCAATTTAGCTCAGATTGACTGTCAAGATACTTCCTCTCCCATTTCCTGTATTATGCCCACTTACAGAAAGCCTGTACTTTACACGATTAGCACAGAGATTTTTACTGTACGCAACTTTATACACCTTCAGTGTCGCCCAGATGACCTCATTACACTTCTGTAGCTTTAAACCTATTCAAACACATCCATTCTCTCATGGGAACCCAAAAGGATGCAGTAAGCTTATAATTCAGCCTTCAGAATACATATGACATGCTTCAGAAATAGCTCAGCATGAATTTCAGGACAACGCCTGAATTTGTGGGACTGGCAAATTGCAAAAGCATCAACCATCCATAAATCTGATATGGAAATCACTGAACAGAATGCGTATCAATAAGGCAGTTGATGTGCCAGCACTTCTACTTATTGCATCAAGTGTCTTCACTTTGCTTCTCCTTTGTCTTCCCATCATTTCCCCTGTTGCATGTTTCTCCACCTCTTGTCAATTACTAGCAGCTACATCAGTACAATAATCAGATTATCTCACAGGCTAGTCATGGCCTTGTTTCCTTCAGAAGCTGAATGGAGAAATTATTACCAAAAAAGAAAAGCTATTCTTTATTCTATGATAGACAGATAGTAAAAAGGGTCACAAAGCAGGAAAAAATTAATTTACAATACATCACACGGCCAAGAACACTATTTTCATTTTACTTCTGAAGCCTGAACAGGAATCCTAAAGACCCAGTTATCAAGCAGGAAAATTACTGATACTGTTTTACCAAGGCATTCGTTTCTGGTCAGATGCCTACAATCAATAATTTTCCTTACTCATACAGGAAAGGCAACACTTGCATGTGTTCAGGTCCTCTCCTCCTGGTCCGACCCTGAGGGAGGTATTCATACAACTTTGAGAACTTCTAGCTCTTTGTTGCCTTAGACTAGATTAACCACTTACCTCATGCAGTTTCTCTGCTGAGCTTAGATACCATGGTGACAGTAGAAATATCCAGGATGGAAGACAAATTACGAAGTTATTTTGTTGAGAATTGCTGCAGACTTTCTTCTAAGATTTGATGCCGAGCTAACTATCTCAATGTATAAAACACACTTTTTGCAACAAAGACAGGATTATAACTAGCTAAGAAGTTTTCAGGAAAATTAGCCAGTATAGCAAGAGAATTCAGGGATTTTTATTCTGCCAATTTAATATAACCCAAAACCACATTCTTTTTCTCTCTTCAAATGGGGCCAGGCTAAAGATCCAGTCCATTGGCATTCCAGGGCTACTGCAAAATGTTATACCCACTTTTACAGACCAGGAAGCTGAAATGTACAGAGCTAGTGTCAGCCAAAATATGAGCTCAAGCAAGTTTTATGGTCTAATGAGTAGTCAAAAATGCTTTTGACTTTTTGGGTAAGAGGCATATTTCACAATGTAAATACGGGTCTATTTATGTAAATGTGCTTCTAGAAGGCATCTTTTTCAGCTGTAATGCAGAAAACCCTTTTAATTTTCATTTTACTCCATCACGCAGGATGTGATCACAATGACAGTCAAGATTAAAGGTAGGAAATTAAGCACAGCCTCTCGGCCATTTGAATAATACTTTTTTGCTAATAATTATTCTTCCAATCATAATAAAATGTAAAGAAAAATTAATTGTATCATCATTGTTATCTTCGTATCTTGATGTGTGATTTGGCTATGAACCACAGTGACTGAATTTAGTATTATACAGATGTAACATTGTACATCACAAACCACCTAGAAATTGCAGTCAAAGAGCAGGTTCCCATTGTGCAGCTCATTTTACTACTAGTTTATTACTACTAGTAGTTATTTCCGCCTATATAAAATAACATCTCTTACATGAAGGTCTCTCAATGCACAAGCAGAATTCGCTACCCCACAGGTGATCTGGGACCTCCTTTCCCTGGAATCCACAGGAATTAATATCCATCACAGGTACTTAGTGTTAGCCTACCTTTTATACTTCACAGATTTCTGTCTAGTAATTAAGGATGAAAGAAGCTGGTGCCCCTCACTTGAACCCAGCTGTACTGGAGAACTTGCTAAGAGCTCTCAGGAAGAGGAATGAGGTATTCTTTCTCTGTAGTGACTTGGCAAAAATAGTCCACCAAATCAACCAGCGATCCCAGGTAAACAGTAAGATCCTAAATTAAAGGACAGCAAATAAACTGAGAATAAGTGAAGAATTACTATTCATGGACTTGCCTACTCATCAAAGCATGGATGGATGCAGCTATGCCAATATAAATATGTGCAGAATGTATGGCATGGTGTATCTAGACATCTCTCTTACTTCATTCATACTAGGAGCCTCTACTGTCGCAACTATTTTGCATTAAAATATCACACTGACACCAAAGAAACAGTATAATAAATGCTGCGCAGCTGGAACTAAACATGATGTTTTTCTTCTGAAGTTCAGCTGCCCAATACCATCCCCCACGCCATTCACTCTTTTCAAGGTGGTGTTTTTCCTTCACATTGCTATGAGACCATTGGCCAATGGGCAAGGAGAGGAATGAATTATCTGGAAATTTAAAATATTACATCTGCAGTGGTTTGAAAGGATTTTTTTCCTCCAACAGAGATTGAGAAAAAAAGTGTGTGCAATCTGGCTGCATCTGAATGCCAAAAGAAATATGACAGCTTTTAGTGCCTGGGAAAAGCTTTTTTAAAAAAAAATAAAACAAAAAAAGAAACCCTGCCCCCCCCCCCCAAAAAAAACCACCAAAACCCCCACAACTGACTATTTCTTTTTTGTTTTTCTTGGGGGGAGGAGGGGGGGAAAAGGTCTTATTTCTTAAGGAAACAAAGCTTAGGAAATCACACTCTGTCCACCAAAATTTTTCAGTAATTTTTGAATTCCTGAAACAATTCCAACCTAATCTGATCAAGGGCTAAAGGGCTCAATACTTAAGTCCTCACAAACTTTGTGAAATTCAGGGCATATAAAAGCAGAAACAACCAAAATTATGATCCCTGTGGTTGGAAAGGCTGAAGCAAAACCTCGAGCTACCTATTATTTTTGCTGTGGCCAGGTGACCAGCACATGTGCCTCCAAATTTATCATGACACCTACAAATTTATCATGACACCTACCTTTCATGGTCTTGGGAGGGCATGTGAGCAGTCTGGGAGCAGAGGTCTGGCTTCACAGGGATGGCTACATGGGAGAAGATACAGGAATGCTATATACAGGTACTGAGGCTGCCTTAGTTCAGCTGCTTGTGGAATAACTACACTTATTTCTATTCTCACCTCTTGCGTGGCACTCTTCCTTTCCTAGAATAAAATAGACAATTCACTGTCTATCATTCTGACTGCAATAGGTCTGTTCTGGTTCATGGCTAAGGCCAGAAAAAGAGAAATCTGAAGGAAATAGGGTCCCTTTGACTAAATGAACAAATTAGGCTAAACTAATTAGAATGGATTAAACTACTGAACTCTAAGAGAAGCTGTTCTTGTCAGGTCAAACTCTTCCCTCCTTCCTCCTCCCCGCTTTTCTTTTTAATTTCTTTTTCTCTCTCCTCTTTCTCTTCTGACTAATCCTTGTGAAACTCTTTCTTTGGTTTATCTCTTTTTTTTTTTCCCCCTTATAGCTGCCTTGCCAATTCACTCTCATCCCAGGACTACTCTCTCTATATTGTCCCCTCTGCCACCCCATTATAGGGAAGACCTAGAGATAGCTATTTTGCCAATTTCCCGTGGGCCTAATTCATTTGACATGGTGTTGCAGCCATGAAATATTGTTTTAATAAAGTTCAAGACGGGAAACCATGAGCCCTCAAAATGAATACATACTTTTAGTAGAATCTTTTCTCTTTAAGGCAGTACAGGAGGGAATTTCTGGAGGGGACCAAACTACCATAAGGATATGGGGTGGTAAACTGGCTTCAGATAAGGGATACGTCTAAGATACAAGTATTTGTTCCTTAGCTCCAGATACGTACATGTACAAACATCCCTTCTGCTTGCTTGTCTTCATTCTGGGCACTTTCTTCCATTGAAAGGTTTACAAACCGCTGATTTCGGTTTTTTTGAAGACTTCAGTTTGAAACCATAGAAACTGAAGATTTTTAATAAATCTATTTCCCGGTGCAGCACCTGCCTTCAGGCATTTTGCCTTATTCAATGAATACGGCTTTTAGGGCAGGATTTGAAAGCAAAGACTCCCTTCCGCGTGATCTGGAAAAGGAAGGGGGAAAAGAGAAACCGAATGTCACGGAACTGATGTGCTATTTACAAGAGGAGTGAGCAGGGAGCGCAGAACCCCGCTGCTCTCCCTTTTCCGCAGCCGCCC
>NW_009925365.1:3186-11311 GCF_000696875.1 Nestor notabilis | reverse complement strand
CCCTCGCCGCTCGCTGGCAATCTCTGTGCCTGACTTTGCAGCACCAGCTCGCTGATGGGATCAGCTGATCACCTGCCTGGAGCAGCAGCCGGGCCTCCAGCAGCGCGGCGGAAGCGATGGGCAGCAGCATCAGCAAGATGCGGGCTAGCGGGGGGCCTGGCCTGCCTGGGATGGGGCCGCGGTCCAGTGCACAGCACCCTGGTGCTGAGGGTTGGCCTGGGTCTGGGGGGGTGCTCCTGGCAGTATTTGCGGGTGGGGAGGTTGCCCCTCACTGGGCTCAGCAGGATCCTGGTGATGCTGGTGGGAAGGGACCCCTGGGGATCTCTAGTCTACCCTCTTCCTTGGAGCAGAAACACCACCAGCACAGTGGAAGGTGATCCGTGGCTTTAACCAGCTGGGACTTGAAGGATGGACTTACCCCATGCCCCATGTCTCACATGCACCACCTCCCCAGGAGTTTCCTAGTAGGACAATATTTCCTACTGTCCTACCTGAAGCTGCAACTAGTGCTCGTTGTGCTTCATTACATCTCATTTTGGCTACTCCCTACCAAGAGAGGTGGCTCCATCTCCAGGTAGCTGCATGCTGGCAGATCCCAACCCACCCCTCCTGTAGCCCCAGGCTCCAGCCCTGCCAGCAGCAAATGCTGGTTCCTCCCCAGCTCCTCCACCTCCTCCTGACTTGGGGGCCCTCTCTCAGGCTGCTGGCCCCACTATTCCTCATGTCACCCAGGATGTAGCTTGTCCCATTTCTTCAGCCTCTTGCCTAGGACTTTGGGTCCTGGTTTGTGTTGATCCAACTCTGGAGCCTCTGGGGGTCCACCTGGGCTGAGGCTCTGTGTTTGCTGCACACCCATTCCTCCCAGTTTAGCCTCACCTGCAAGGTAAGGGTGCACTTCTCATCAACCCTTTGCTGCTGATGTGGAACTGACCCTGGGGTACCCCACTTGAGACCAGCTGGGCATCAAGGCATGGGCAAAATCTCATGGAAAGGAGAGCAGGGAGGAAGCTGGAGAGCTGCAGCACTCACAGAGCCTTGCCTAAGGAGGAAGGCTGCCTGCAGCTCTCCATGCTGTAGCACAGTGGGTTGAGCAGCTCCTCCATGCATACCAGCTCATCCTGGGGCTGTGTTTCACAGCTTGGATTGCTCTGGGTGCCATGGCCACCACCAAAAGCTGCCAAGAGCCACGCTTGGCTGAAAAGCTGCCGCAGTGGGCAGGGAGCAGCAGATCCTGAGCTGGGGATGCTGCAGAGGAAAGACCTTGGGGTGGCCTTGGGGCTGTGGAGCAGGGAACAAATGGAGCCAGAGGGATTTATAGTCCAGAGCTGACCAATGCCATTGCTGTAAGATCCCATGGGGTGCACAGGAGACTGTGTGTGAGCATGTGCATGCTTGTGTGCACACTGCAAGCATGGGCAGTCACCCGAGCCCCTGTGAGACAGACATAGCCTGGAGAGTCCATTCATGGATGTGTGGGACAAGGTAGGACCTGAGCCTGGGGGCTCTGTAGTACCAAAGCTCCACAGGGTGAAAGGAGGGAGGACACTGCAGTCCTGGGGATGGAGGAGCCCTGTGGGGCTGTGTGGGAAGGAGCCCATGAACCAGCCCTGCCTGGCCACGTTTCTCTCTGCACCTGAGAGATGGAGCATTTCTCTCCCTGGTCGGACAGGCTGGAAGAATTGAAGGTGCTTTCTTCTCTTCTGCAGCACCCCTGGGTCAGTGTTCAAGCTGGATAACAGTGCAGCCACCCAAGAGCTTGCTGGTCACTATCACATTGCCTGCAAGCCACCAGTTGAGCTGAGATGTGTTCCCATCACCAACTTGCCCTTGCAATCACTCAGGGCTCAAAACAACCCCCTTTACCACTGTCCTTGTCTCTTTAGGACCCAAGGTCTGGATGTGAATAATGCTGCTGGGAACCTGCGCACCCCAAGGGAGAGAGGAAGTGACTGTAACAAATGTAAAGCCACAGGTTAATGTGATCTTGCCTCTGTCACACCTTTTTTAACGTCTATTCATGAACATTGACTATCAAACATCCTGTGGCTGGAGCCACCTTGAGTTTCCAGCCAGGCAATGGCTGTCCAGGAGCAATTTTATGGTGTGCCTCCAGGTATAACATCTCCATCCTCCCCATCTTCTATGGAGGAAGTGCTGCTCAGCAGCGCTGTGCCTGAACAAGGACTTTCTGGTCCCTTCCTCCTCCTCCTCTCATTCTCCAGGTCACATTCCTAAACTCTGCAAGTGTCTTTACAGACCCTAGAGCTGAGATGTGGGATTTCTGTGCTGGGAATGGGGTTGCAGGGCCATGATATGGGTGTTCAGGGCTTCGTTAACGAGTTTGGGTGCCTGAGCAGGATGAGCTTCCAGCCTCTCCAGAGCTGGAGAAGAGCATCCAATCTCCCCTGCAGCGACTGCTCCTTCTCCTCCAAGAATGGGCTTCAAAAGGCTTTGCAAATTGAAATGAAAAAAAATGGTTCTGCTTTGGCTTTATGTGAATCACAGTGCTAGCTCTCCTCAGGTACTTGGGTTTACCTCCTGAGGAATGAAGAAGAGAGTTGGGAGTAAAAGCTAAAGATGGTCTGAGACTTTCCTGGCATATAGTGACAGGACAAGGGGAATGGCTCTAACCTGCCAGAGGGGAGACTGAGATGAGCTCTTGGGCAGAAGCTCTTCCCTGTGAGGGTGCTGAGGCGCTGGCACAGGGTGCCCAGAGAAGCTGTGGCTGCCTCATCCCTGGCAGTGTTCAAGGCCATGTTGGACACAGGGGCTTGGAGCAACCTGCCCTAGTGGAAGGTGTCCCTGCCCGTGGCAGGGGTTGGAACTGGAGGAGCTTTAAGGTCCTTTCAACCCAAACCAGTCCGGGATTCTGTGACACCTTGATGCCAAGTGTGGTCACAGTGTCCCAGGGCTTCAGGAACCACCCCAGACCCCGGGGCCGCAGTAACCCCCCCAGCCATGTGCCCACCCAAGCCAACACAGTTAGAACCCAGCTGCAGCTCCCTCGGGAGGACACCCCCAGGCCAGGGCACGGTGCGCAGGGACCCTGCGCGGACTGTGCCGCCGTGTGCAGTCTGGTGCTAGCCCGCTGGGTGTCACGAGTGCTCCACGGACCACAGCGACAGGGACACGGCAGGAAGAGGCCGGGGAAAGGGACGGTTCGGGGCATGGAGAGTGGAGCGGGGCCATGCCCGCGGAGGGGACAGCGCAGGGATGACCTGTCCCCCGCTCCGCGCTGATGCCACCAGCTCGTCCACGGAGGTGGAGGTGATGGCTGGGAATGATTCTGAATCACAGAATGGTTTGGGTTGGAAGGGACATCCAGTTCTCCCCAGCAGAGGGGAAGAATCCCCCACCTCAACCTGCTGCTCACGCTCTGGGGATGCAGCCCAGCACACGGGATCGGGAGTGTGTGTCTGGGCTCAAGCGCACACTGAAGCCGGGTCATGGGGAGCTTCTTATCGACCAACACCCCAAGTCCTTCTCCTCAGGGCTGCTCCAGCCAGTCTCCTCCAGCCTCTATTTGTGCTGGGGATTGCCCTGACCCATGGGCAGGACCTTGCACTTGTTGAACTCCATGAAGTTTGCATGGTCTCACCTCTGCAGCCCTTGCAGGTCCCTCTGGAACCCATGTCTTCCACACACAGAGTGGTGCAGATGTGCCCTGTACGTGCAGACATGTGTGCCCACTACAGCTTCTTTGGCGTGTACCTTGATGCTCCTTAAGGGCCTTCCCTTAAGCTCCCCATTTCCACCTCTTGGTGTGTCCTTCTTCCCGCTTCCCTTCTGCCACCATCCCTGCACTATGGCCCTGCATTCCTCCTTTCCCACTCTCCTACTGCTCCATGCTGCTCATTTCAGCTAAATCCTTCTGCTGAGGTGGCAGCCAGCCTTGTGTCCCCCCTGCCTTGTATGTGCTGGAGCATCCCTCCCTCCCCACACTGCCCACAGCCACCTGGGAACCCTGTGCCAGCCCCCCACTCTCCATACCCCATCTCTGCTCCACTACCCTTCTCCCAGTGTGGCACACAGGGCTGTGGTACCCCATGGCTGCCAGGCCAGGGCTTGTTCACACAGTGCCCCAGCCAGGTATCAGGGTGATTTAAAAGGACTGTGAAAAATGTAGTTAGTTTTTTTACCCCCTTTCAGCTGCAAGTCAATACTTGGGGAAAGATGTTTAATTATCTTTGTCACCCTCCTAAATCTTTTTATGAAAGGGTTTGGCTGCAAATCTTCACATCATTTCAGAGTTATTGGCTAGTGTGGTGCGCAGCAGCATAGTAAATTAGCTGGTTAGAGCAGGCATGGGTGACCTCCCTGTGCTGTGCTCTGTCCAATCTCATTGCTACCCTGAGGCTGTGCCAGGGTGGGGGGGCAGCAGGGGAGCCCCCTGCTTGCTCAGGGTTAGGGCTGGTGTCCCCTCCATGCATGGGCACCAAGTGGGCATCATTGCCCAGTGCATGCCCCGTCCCTGGGCACATGGCTGCACTGGGTAATGCCACAGGCTGGCAGCTCCTGTGGTATCCAGGATCGTAGAGTCCTGGAATCAAATAGGTCGGAAAAGACTTAAGATCATCAAGTCCACCCATTCCCAGCAGTGCCAAGGCCACCACTAACCCGTGGCACTGAGGCCTCGTCTAAGCGGGGTGTGAACACTTGCAGGAATGGTGACTCCAGCACTGCCCTGGGCAGCCTGTTCCAATGCCTGAGCACCCTTTGGATGAGGAATTGTTCCTCAGCTCCACCTAAACCTGCCCTGGTGCAGCTTGAGGACATTTCCTCTTGTCCTGTCACTTGTTACTTGGCAGAAAAGACTGACCCCACCCCACTCCATCCTCCTGTCAGGCACTTGTAGAGTGTGATAAGGTCCCCCCTGAGCCTTCTCTTCTCCAGACTAAACCCCTCCAGTTCCCTCAGCTGTTCCTCATCATTCTTGTGGTCTAAAACAGATGAGACAGGATCCAGGGGACACGGCACATCCAGGGCCACCGCAGGGTGACCTCCTGCACCATGAAGTCCATTGTTCTCTCTGTGTCATGGTACCCCCAGCACAGCCTGTAACCCCATTCCAGATGCTCTCCCCAGCCCTGGGAACACTCTCCCTGGAGCTGGGGCTGTGGTTACCTGGTGCCATGGATAGCAGGATCCCCCCAGGATGACCCAATATTACTCCTGGCTGAGAGATGGACCAGGATGGGGCTGAGGCATCTGCACACCAAAGATGCTGGATCCACCTGGCTGCTCTGAGCCCCCCAAACTCCCCAGCCCTCCACCTTGCACCTCCTCGAAGGCAGACAGGAGAGCAGACAGATGTGCTGAGATCCAGTGTGGTAACTGCTGGGTGCTGCTGCTGTCCCCAGGGCAGAAGTTCATAGAATCATAGAGTCACAGAATGGTTTGGGTTGGAAAGGACCTTAAGATCACGTAGTTCCAACCCCCTTGCTATGGACAGGGATACCTCACCCTAGACCATGGGCACAGGGCTGATGGCTGCAGACCAGAGAAGGATGGAGATGCTCCAGCAGGATGGAGAGCAAGCACAGCCACTTTCCCCAACCCTTCCTCTGCTGGGGGGCACAGACAGCAGGTTGCAGTCCCGTCCCCTCCCCCCCCGCCAAGCAGCACCCATCACCCTCCATGCCCTAAGCCTCCTGTTCTCATGCAAAGCCAGGGCTGGGCTGGAGGCCTGAGATACGCCGGAACAAAATGCCACCTTCCCGATAATGCTTTTTATTGGACTAGGTGACACGGAGGCTTTAGGGGATAGTGGGAGAATCCTCTCAGCTCATCCGCAGAAAGGATTTCCACAGCCCTCCTGGTAGCTTGTCAGCGCTTGACTGCGAGCCCCTGAGGAGTTATTACCTCCCGACACACGGCTCTGTCTGCTGGGAGCTGAATGGGAATGGTGTCCCTGCCCCCTGCTCGCTGCTTCCAAAGATTACGGCGCCTTTGGATAAGCTCCTTGGAGCGCTGCTGCAGGCGCATCAGACAGGGGCTAATCACAAAATTAGCAGGGAGAGAAAACTTGGTGGCAGGAACTTATCGGTGGCGCGGGTTGGTGCTGCTCCCGCACCCGGCCTTAGAGAAAGCTCACCTGGGATCGCAGCAACAAACCCTGCTGCAGACGTGTGGTATGAGGAGGTGGTGCCACATGTGTGTGGTTGAGCATGGAGATGCAGTGTGTGCAAACACGCCTGCATGCATGTGCAAACACATGCTGTGTTATACACACAGACATCCATCCGTGTGTGCTTGCGTAGAGTACACAGTTCTAGACATGGGCACATACACAGAGGCGTGGCTACACTCATGCATATGCATGCACACGTGTGCAAACATGTGCATATAGATAGATATAGCAGCCTTTCAGTGCCTAAAGAGGCTACAGGAAACCTGGAGAGGGGCTTTGGACAAGGGCCTGTAAGAACAGGACAAGGGGAATGGCTTTAACCTGCCAGAGGGGAGATTGAGATGAGCTCTTGGGCAGAAGCTCTTCCCTGTGAGGGTGCTGAGGCGCTGGCACAGGGTGCCCAGAGAAGCTGTGGCTGCCCCATCCCTGGCAGTGTTCAAGGCCAGGTTGGACACAGGGGCTCGGAGCAACCTGCTCTAGTGGAAGGTGTCCCTGCCCATGGCAGGGGGTTGGAACTGGAGGAGCTTTAAGGTCCCTTCCAACCCAAACCAGTCTGGGGTTGCATGTGCACATGAGTATATTACATACACAAGACACACAGAATCATAGAATCATAGAATAGTTTGGGTTGGAAAGGACCTTAAGATCATCTAGTTCCAACCCCCCTGCCATGATTACACGCTTGCATGTACACTCACACACCTGCACTTTGGAGCACGAGCACACGTACGTGCACATGCATATTCCTACCCACGTGAACACACGACAGTGGGACAGCAGTGCCAGACACCCTTGGGTGCCCACCAGCCACCCCATGCTGTGCCCTGGTGTTGGCAGTGTGCTGGGGGCGGGGCAGGAGCTGTGCAGGGGTGATTAAAATGCGCTGTTTGTTTTGTTTGAGCACAAGTGTCAGGGAGAGTTACAGGGCACTGAGCTAGAAAATAGCACTTACAGAACCACCTCCTGCCACCCGAGCCCTGACCTTTGCAGACTTCATTAGCACTGCACACATGGGTGCACGTCCAGGCTGGGAGGCACACAGAGGGGAGGGAAGAGACAACTCCCAACTTGATGCCAGCGCAGGTCCTCCATGGGATCACAAACACGACTGTGTCTCAGCGTGGGGGCTTCCTGGGGGGTGTCTGAGCACCATGGCACAGTGGTGGTGGTAGCACTGAAGGCAGGGAAACATGGACAGTGTTGGCATCCCCAGGGTACTGCTGCCCCCAGGGCTATTGGGGCAATACTGGCAGCCCCACTTGGCCATGGCAATGTTTTGGGGATGGCTGGTCCAACCATAGCAAGGGTTGCTATGATTCCCTTCTCCCATTCCCTTTTCCCAAGTCCCCCATCTTCCCATGGCAGCTCTGGTGCTGCCAGCGATTATTTACAGCAATTAAAGCTCATTAATTGTGCAGAAGCAACAGAAGCCCCATGGCAATGTGTGGGGGGGAGTCCTGCAGGGGAGACAGACCTGGCTGGTCCCAGCACAGCCAGGGTGGTGTGGGGGGATGTGGGGATCTGCACCCGCCTGGTGCAGGGATGAGCTTAGATCTCTGGAGGGATCTGGAGCAGGCAGCAAAGCCTGAGGGATGTGTAACGTGTGGACATTGCCATGGTCTCACCCACCCAGCAGCCCTGTGTGGATGTTACCTTGAGTGCTGCCACATCAAGCTCTGAGCATCACAAAGGGGGTCAAGGCCCCAGATGCTGCCTCCCTCTGGGGGTACCATCCTCATCTTCCCCCATACAGCCCAGTGCTTTACCACGGGGATGAAATGGGCTTTACTCTGGGCAGACAGGAGCTGAGTGGGTGCTTGCTCAAGGCTCTGTCCCATACATGTCTTGTGCAGAGCTGGTGCGGGCTGAGCAGCTGCTCCCGAGCCATGGAAAAACAATAGCATTTGGTAGGAAGTCGGGGGGGAAACCTTCCTCTGGATTGAAATGATGGTTTGATTGGGAACAGATGCAAGAGAGAACGGGAGAAGGCAGGTA
>NW_009925365.1:2678-3176 GCF_000696875.1 Nestor notabilis | reverse complement strand
ACACGGGGCCAGCCGCCAGCCTGCTGGTGGGTCCTGGCTGCAGGGAATTGAAGGGTAGTGCCCCTGGAGGTGGCTGGTGCTTGGCTTCCTGCTGCTCTGCCTGCTCCAGGGCTGCCGGGATGGATGTGGTCCTGCCTGGGCCCACAGCAGGCACTGGAGCGGGTGGAGGATGCACTGGCACATGGGATGCGCCTGCTGCTGGATGCGGAATGCTGGATGCAGTCCTGGGGGGACTGTTTGCTGCCATGGCAGGGTGTGGGCATCAGTCCTGGGGAGGTGAGCTGTCCCCTAGCTGGGGGGTCACTGGCAGCAGGGATTTATGAGGAGGGTGCTCTGCCATACTGGGAGGAGCTGCAAGCCTGGGAATTATCCTGCCGGTGAGGATGTGGGAGTGTGTGTGTGATGCTGAGCCCCATGCCCAGCTTGGCATCCTGCAGAACCAGCACAAGAAGTGCTGTGGGTAGCACACTGTGGCCACCTCCTCCTCTTCCTCTTATT
>NW_009925365.1:0-2336 GCF_000696875.1 Nestor notabilis | reverse complement strand
GCAGGCCCTGCCCCCTGCCCTGGCTCTGCCTCCATCCTCTCTGGCTCTCACGCTCACCCATGCGACCATGGTGCTGGCATCCCTGTCTGCCTGGCAGGAAGGTGCAGGACGGGTGAGGAGCTGCCCACTGCTGGGTCCAGCCTCGGATGAACAAGAACATCCTGCCACACCAGTGGGGAAGAGGAGAGCACCCACCAGCCTTTTAGATACCCCAAATTCCCCTGGAAAGACTTGCAGGGGCTCATCATCCACCTCCAAGGAGGTATAAGCCTTTTCCTCCCTATAAGCCAGCTCCCAGGGGTGGGAAGAGGCTGTGCTTCCATTCCCTGGGAAGGGATGCAGCACAGTGGGAAGGGATGCAGAGTTCAGTGAGCTTCCCTGTGAGGCTGCAGGCATCAACCCAGCCCCATGTCACCCCACTGCCCACCACACTTTGCCCCAAGGCTCACGGACCCCAGAACCCTGGCTGGGAAACAGCAGGAGCAGCCAGGGAATACTTACGTGAGCCAGAGCACTGGGGTGCCAGGCATCCTGGGAAGCTGGGAATGGGTCCATCCCGCCTGGGGAGGTACCATGCCTGGGTACCATGCAGCACCAGCAAGAATGGAAGATGCTTGTCCTGTTTTAACCCTTTCTCTGGCACTGCTGCCTCTGCCCGTGATTGCCACCGGGGCTGAGTGTCCCTCCCCATCATCCACAGAAGATCCAGAGGGAAGCAGTCGTCAGGCGCCCGCTGCGGAGCAGCACTTTTCTTCTCTAATCTTCTTATTTCATTTTAGCATTTACAATACAGGCAGCCGGTAATCCTGACATCAAACACGCCACGCACACTTCAAGCTGCACCGACGTCAGGCTGCGCGAGCGCTGGCAGGAGCTGGCAGCTCCGACGTCTCCAGATAACACACACAAGACAGACAAGGAAAGCGGCTCTGCCAGAGTGATGAGCAGCACTGGGTGCTGCGGCCTCCAGAGCCCTTCACCCAGGTGGCACACACAAGGTGCCCTGGGTGCAGGACCCATGGGGTGCCTCTGTAACTGAGGTGGGTGCCATTGCTGTTCAGGACAGGTTGTGCCTCTAGGGAGAGGTTGGAGTCAAAGTGATCCAAGCTGGCAGCCCAGGGGACAGGGGGGAGTTGGTGACCCCATTGGTGACCACTCAGCTGTATTCGTCCCCCTTGGAACTGCACATGCCTCTGGGGCAATGGCAACGCTGGAATGCTGGAGGCTCTTCTCAGCCTTCACCCCGCTGGAGCACTGTTTGGTGACCAGGCATGGCAGCTGAGCCTTGGCTGGGGTACCTGAGTCTAATGGGGATGCAATGGGGTTGCTCAGGGCCATGGCACCATGTCCCACATGGGGTTGGCTGCAGAAACCCAAGGGCTGGGCAGCCAATGAGGCTCATGAGTCTCTTTGCCACCCTGTCAACAGTTCTCTGTTGGACACCAATGGCTGGAACAGAAATGTAGGTGGCCAGGGAAAGATCTCCCTGCTCCCACATGGTGTGGTACAGCACCCATCTCACTGCAGTGAGACAGATCCACAGTGTCCCAGAGTCCCCTGGGGTGTCTTTTCTTCCCCAGCCTGGTGTCCATCACTGAGCTTCCAGCTGCTGAGAAACTCCTGGAGTTTTCCTGGAGCTGAAAGGCTCAGTGGGGTTGGGGAGAGGGAGATGATGGGAGGAGAGAGGCAGAAGAGCCTGAAAAATCATTCAACCCACTCTCAGGCCCCAGTGAGGATGGGACCTGCCTAGATCCCTCTCATGGGTGGTTTCAGAGGGTACCCCAAGGCTCAGGAAGGCTTCCCCACAGCAAAGCATCTTAGTGCCCTCTGCCCAAGTGTTGCGCACCCATGCAGCATTTCCATCCTTTACCTCAGCTTGCTCAGGAGTAATGAGCTCTGCTAACACCGTGCTCTGCCCAGCACTGGCAGTGCCAAGGGATGTGAGGGATGACAGCCCATCGAGAAGGGCAATTTTTTTTTTTGTCCCCATGCAAACATCAGTCCCTGCCAGCCCATCCTCAGGGTGCTGTATGGGGCCAGGCAGGTGCTGGGGCTCTGCCTGGTGGGTTGCACCCCCAGAGGAATAGACTCAGGTCTAATCTGTGCCTTGATAGTTGGGATTTAATCATCCCTGAAGTAAGAAGCTTGCTGGGTTTTTTTCTTCTAAGGCAGAGAAGAGCTGCGACTCCATAGGAATTAATTTGCCTAATTAGGGTCTTTGGGAAGCTCTCCCTCCTCCGCTTCCCAGTGTGGGGATTTGAGGGCTTGGGGTCTCAAGGCTGTGCCTGGGGGGGTGCTGCCCAGCATGCTGATACCCCCCTGGTCCAGACAGCCCT
>NW_009925364.1:0-924 GCF_000696875.1 Nestor notabilis | reverse complement strand
GTGCTTCTTCGTGCTGACAGACGCCATCAAGCACAGAGATACGGCACCAGCATCATGCCCCAGGGTACCTTCAAGGGACTAGGTTAGTGGGGGGACCCCCAGCAAAGGAGATGCCTTGCCCTAGCATGCAGTGCTCCATCACCGCCCGCCCCAGGAGCCCTGCACACTGGCAGTGAGGGTCTCAGGATGCCAGGGACCACCCCTCACCCCCCCCCAGAAGCACCAAGGCCACCCAACCCCATGGCACCCCCACCCCCACAGCAACGACTCACTCCATGGCGGGGCCGGCGCGGGAGCAGCACCGGGGCCGCCGGATGTTCTGCAGCAGAGCCCGAAAGACACTGGGCTGCCTCTTGGGCTCCTCGCCTTTGCGGGGGTCTCCCTTAACGGAGCCAGTGCGGGTACTCTGTGGGGGCACCACCACCTGCCTCTCCTCGATCTGCTTCTCCAGGTGCTTCTGGATGGCCATGCCCAGCACCTCCACCTCCATGGAGGCCCCGTACACCTCCCACGTCATCCCCTTCTCGTCCCAGCTCACCTCCCGGATGGGCTCTGGAGTCTCCTCCACCACCGTCCCCTTCACATGCACCTCGGGGTATGAGGCCTGCGGGGACTTGGCCACTGGCGTCATAGGGCCAGTGGCCACGGAGCGGGTCTCCACGGGCATGGACACCTGCATCTCCGCATCCTTCTTGGAGGGCTCCCGGCGTGGCCCAGCTCCCTCTTGGGGAAGGTGAAGGCAGCAGCCCCACCTGGGGGACTCATGGGGCTCAAAGCCACTGACACCAGGGATGCTCGGTTGTCCACTTGTGTCCCCATGTCCTGCGTCCCGGCATCCTGTGGTGGAGTCACCTCAAAGGAGTAGGACTCACAGAGCAGCTTGCCTCGCTGGGGCTGCTGGCTGCTCCCAGCGTTCGCACCCCG
>NW_009925363.1:0-16742 GCF_000696875.1 Nestor notabilis | reverse complement strand
GAGGCGGCCTCCCTGCAGAACGTTGCAGTCATCAGCAGTTACTAGTGTCCACTAATGCCTGGTAGCGCTCAGGCCCCCGGTCCCCTATGAATCCATCACTGCCGCCTTCTGCTTCGCCCCAGGTAAACAATGAAAGTGCAGTTAAAGTGCTCTGGTTTTAACATAAGATTACTCATTGTACTGCTAAGTTTCAGTCAGGACCGCAGGTGGTACCACAAGCATGAGGAACTTACTGGAACAGTCTCTGTTTATAATGGAGAAATAGCTTAAATTAAAACCCCGAGTTTATAACCAGAGATTTTTTTTCCCTTCTCCTTCACATCAAAATGTGGTTTATGTGTTATCTCGTATAGAACAGAAACCCAAGCCTTGAGAACAGCACCATTCAGAAACAGAGGCAAGAGCTCCAGCTTTTAATTGCAGAACTGAAGGACCGTGATAAGGAACTCGATGACATGGTTGCAGTGCATCAGAGACAGCTTCTAGCCTGGGAAGATGATCGGCAAAAAATACTGACTTTAGCAGAACGGTGCAATTTACTAAACAGTAAGTGTTGTGTGTATAAAGAATAAAACCCTTTTAAGCATGATCAGGTGCTTAGACCCCACAATAACAGTTCTGCATCATATAAGGAGCTATTTCCTACCCTTCAGCCATAAATGGGGTTGTTTTCTTTCTGAAATCAAGTCTTCCATGATGGTTCTAAAGCGATCTGATCTTGAAGGAGGTCTGATAATCAGGTGGCTCTTTCTCCTTTTGAGTATGTAAAAGTGATCCTGTGGATTCATTAAAAAAAATAATCTGATAAAATAAATGTGGGGGAAGAGAACAATTTGCAAACATGCTGTTGTAGTGCAGAGAGCCCTGTGCCCTGAGGGGCTGCTGCACACCTCTGACTTCAACTACCAGCCACCCAGCTAATCACCTGGTAGCTCTGAACAGTCTTGTTTGACAGCCATAGTACAGAGGTCAGCACAGAGGTCACCACCGGACCTGGGAAAGCAGGGAATCCTGCTTCAGAGTAACCAACACAAGCATCCATTTCCAAATCATGTGATTTTAACACACTGATGACAGTCTCTGAGGTGTTTTCTCACAGATCCCTTGTCTCCTTTCTTTTCAGATGAGCTGAACAAGAGAAATGAAATTATAAAATCACTGACCAGAAGGTTAAAGTTCTTAGAATCTCAGCAGAGTGACAGGAAGACAACGCTCGAGAGCACACAGCAGAAGTTCAGAGAGCTGTCACAGAAAGTGACAGATGCAACTGCTCACTGTCAGGCTCTGGAGGTAGGAGTTAAGTAGTGTCTGATTTTGCAGACTGTGCATGTACAGAATGCCAGTGGCATTTGTGAGTTTCACCGGTGAATAAATAGTTCATATTAAGGCTTCTGAGTTGCATTTTTCTATTAGTACAGTAATGTTAGATTGAGGTATAGCTCTGATTTGTGGGGGGGAAAAAAGGGAGGAGCTTTCCTAAGCTATGATTTGGAGTTTGCTGTTCGCTTAGCTTTGGAGAACCCTGTTCAGAACCAGCTTGACTTCAGAAATGTCAGGCACTGTAATTGCAAAAGGCAGTGCTGGCCCCAGAACAGCACTGGTACTTGGTTAGGAAGTTTTAGAAGGTTTTACTTACAGCTTTGATTACTGTGAACTGCAACATTCTGAAAACAGTTTAGGATATGAAAATAATGGGTCTTCGAGGGTTCTGGGGTTTATTAAGTGTTTTGGCAGTGATGTGTTTATTGGGATTATTTTTCCCCTGTATGCAATGAAGTAAAGCAGCATTCTGCATTTTCATCTGCCTTATTAGCTTGACCTAAGACATGCAGGATATTAAGACTAAATCAAGGGTTTTGTTAGAATGAATTGGGGAACAACTTTTTTCTGCAGTCCTCTTTTCTCCAGATCCTCACAGCTTGACCAGAATCCCACATTCATGATGTTTCAATAAAGTTATGCACACATTTAGTGGAAAAGTAGTAACTTGGAATCACTGAAGCAGTAGCTGACACTCTTATTTCTGTTCACTAGGAGAAAAATCAAAGTCTTCACTGCTCAGTTTTGGAACTGTCTGCTAAAACAGGCCAGCTGCAAGCAAGAGAACAGGAGCTACTTACTATGCTTAAGCTGAAGGTAACATCTGTCATCTCATCAGGTACTGAATGTGGTCAAACTGCAGTGCAGTTACTGATGACTGTACCACAGTCACTTAGTCACCCGCTGCTGTTTCATTCTTAAGCTTGTTTGAGAAGGAAAAATTGGTCAAGAGACAATAAACTGGTTTATTTTCATAAACAAGCTTGTTTCCTGGCTTTGAGTTTTGGGTTTTTTCCTCTAGAGCTCAGAAGAAAAGCTGTGAATTAGCTGTAACTAATGCAGTAAGATGTACTGTTGTTTTGTCAGAATCCATCTGTAAAGCAATAATGAAGAATACATTCTATTTTGGATTTCAGGATGAGGCCATACTTGAAACAACTGATCACATCACTGACTTTACATCTAAGTTCAAAAAGGTGGAAAGTGCATGGCGTGCAGCAAGGATGGAGGGATTCAGTCTCAACAAAGAAAAGCAAAACCTCAAACTGAGACTGAAAGAACTAGTACTCCAAACAAATAAGCTGAAAGGTAAGTGTTTATATTGGGCACCTAATTTTGTGTAGACCAGCATGATTCCTTTTCATTCTGGGAAGTGCTGCATTTTGTTTTAAAGATGACCTCTGTGAAAAGGTGAAAGAAAATCGTAAGCAGCAGGAGGAAATAATTCACCTCAAACAGGAAAACGGCTGCTTGAGGAATGAGCTCACTCTTGCTGGTAAGTGTGGGCAGTTGGCTTTTCATGCCTTAGCTTTTAATAGCTCAGAGACTTCTAGACAACAGTTCAGTATCTGTGAAAGAGGCAGCTTCTTATCTACCTCTCTTGCAGTTAAATAAATACATATGGCTTTGTGTGCCATTGCTCTATGAAAGCAGGCTTCTGCAGGGACAGTTTGTAAAACCACAAAGTTCACGAGTGTGATTACACGTGGAGGAATAAATGGCTCAGAGGATTCTCTCTTGAAAATTGTTGAGATTTTCATGTCTCCTGTGGTGTTAATACAATAACTGGGGGTGGCATTCTCCCTTCTTACGTAGGCTGCATAGAAAATAGTGACCTACTGAATAGAAGCCACATGCAAAACCTAAAGCTTAGGCTTTATGAAATTACCAGCCCACCCACTCCCTCTGGTTTTTGTATGGAAGCAGTGTGTTTACAAATTCTCTTTTTCTCTTGCTTTTCTTCAAGTGCTGGGTTTGATTTAGACTGGTTTAACGCACAGGACTTGGTAAAGTGCAGCCTCCTGTCTATTGATAATCTTTGCTTTGGTTTTGGGTAGAGAGGAACTCCTCCGTGCTGCAGTGGGTAAGAAAGGCAGGCTGGTGGTTGCTGCAGTGTTATTGCAGACAAGAAATACCCTGAGAGATTAGGTGACCAACCATGTCCTCTGCTGGATATGACTTACTTGTCTATGACTTTTTATCTGCCATTACCTTTGCCAGATATTGATCCCCTGTCTCATTATTTTAGAAACAATAGTAATGGGAAGTATTTCTCATCACTTTCCTGTACAAGCCATGAATTAGAATTAATTACTGAATTTCCTTTCCAGAAAAGAATATTAACATGAAAAAGCAATATAAATCAGTCAGCGAAGCAGAATATTGCTGCTAGTGAAGTAAAACTAGCTGCTGGTGGAAAGTCTGAGGAAAATACTTGATCTGTTTAGTTGTCTTAGGGTTTTTGTACTCTTTGTCTGGAGGGGAAACGGATCCCATTCATCTTAAGAAAATGCTTTTGTTTCGGTTACATACCTGTTTCTACTGCTACAGACATGCATTAACAAATGTATTCGCCTTGTGTCTATTCACTTTAAGTAATGAGAAAAGTATCTGTGTTTTGAAACAGCTGAGAAAGCAAAGAGACAGGATCAACTTCTGCAGTTTGCAAAGTCTAAACAAGCACGGACTGATGCGGAACTATCAGGTTTGCGAAAGGTACACCCCTAATTGTGTTTCTGCTCTGCGATGGGGAAGGCATTTTTCAACACATCAGGTCTGCATGTGACAGTCTTAAATAGTTAGATCTAGCCATGATTAATGAAGGCAAAAAATCCAATTTGCTGTTTCTGCCTTGCTGGGATCCCTATGGAACATTGCTTTATTTTTCCTTTTTGCTTAAAATTACCCCACCCCCCCCCCCATGGTACAAATTCTTTTATTTGCCTGTTCTTCTTCCTTGCTGGGGACCCTTTGGGACATTGCTTTATTTTTCCTTTTTGCTTAAAATTACCCCCCCCCCCCCCCCATGGTACAAATTCTTTTATTTGCCTGTTCTTTTAGCCGGTTTTGTGTAATTGCATTTACTCAGTCCTACAATGAGTAAATAGCACCCTCACAGCAGTAAAGTGGGGGCACCCTGTTGAGATAACAGTCTGTCGGTGCGTGTGTCTTAACCTGAGTGTGCTAGGCTCGAGAAGTCACATGAAGGGCAGTGGGAGTGGGGTGTACTGCCCCACACACATGCTCAAGGTGAGCTCAGGCAGTGTAAAGGGACATGGTGTACTGAAAGAGCTGTTTTTCAACAGAGGCTTAAACCCAGTGTTTTCACCTGATCCCATCTGAGGTTCTCAAGGCATGTTCAATTCTTTTTTTATTGCAAATAATTGATGGGTATGTTATCTTCCACATCAGCTTTACCAGAACTTCCCTGTAGTGAATGCCAAATACCACAGTCATCATTGCTGTCCTGTAGTTCTGTATAACTTTGAACGACATAACAACATGTGTTAAAGTTGAGGTATCAAACAGCCCTGTATTTGTGGGTCAGTGTGGTTCCATCTTACTGCAGTCTTCTAATAGAAATATTGGGGTTTTGCTGCAAAACTTTATTTTCCTAAATGCATGCAGAGATGACCCCATGGATTTGGAAGGCTTTGACAATAGTTTGACTACAGGTAAGGGTTTGTAAAAGTGTTTTGAGGATGTTTTTGGAAGACAAGCAATGTGTTAGTACCCGATGACAAGATTCCCCAGACTTTCCCTAATGCACTTTACTATCTCTAAACAGATCTATGTAAAACAGCAGCGTGACTTGCAATTTCTTCATGTCAGTTTGGAGAGCTCTCAGGAATTAAGGCAGAAGCATGAAAAGGCAGCACATGAAAGGAGGTAAAGTTCTTTAATGTCGTTTATTCTCGGAAAGAGGCTTCACTGTTCAGCCACAACTAGCATCCCAAAAGAGATGTGTGCTGTGTCAACACAGCTTTGCTAGACTCCACCACAGACATGAAATGAAGTTGTCTGATACATTCAGGAGATGCTGTGAATATCAGTCAAAGCAAAAAGCATTGTATGCAGGCCAGACAGGTAATGACTTTTTATAAAGTGGAGTAGTCTGGTGGTAGGGGTGTTCATCTGGCCTGCTACTGCTTTTGTTTAAAAAGAGAAGTGTATTTTGCTTTCAGGTTAGGAAAGTAGTGCACACCCTGGAGATCCAGACAGAACTGCCACACTATAGAAAACATCAGGGAACAATGAGGCTGATTTTGGAAAGGAACAGCCAAATCTGGGCACACTTCTGTCAGGTTTTGGCAGGATACAGCTGTCTGTAGTTGGTATATGAACTACCACAGAGCCATGGCCACAGCCTCTGGTTAATGTCTAGCTTAACCTTGAGTACAGTTATGTATGCTCTTTACATGCAGTATTTCTGACTGTTTTCTTTGTCATGCCATTGTAGCATAGGTATGGCATTCCCTGCCCCTGAAAGTAACAGCAAGACAGCCACAGTTAGGACTGAGGGAGCCCACGGGATATGCGAGGAGTGTGGAACTGCACAAGTTCCAAAAAGTAGGGTGAAACCCACCTCTGAGATGTGTGAAGTAGATAATGGACTGTTACAGAATGCATCAGACTTGGAGGAAACTACCTCAGCGTGCTTAAACCAGTGTCCAAAAGTTGTGAAAGTCTTGGCTGTCCTTACGGAAGAAGAAAAGCAGGATGTTGCATCAAGCATTGATGAGCCAGGCAGCCAAGTATTTTGTGAGGCAAACAACACAAGGCCATTGAGAAACAGGGAAATCTCTGAGAATGAAGTGGAAATCAGAGACCAACAAACCTTTGAGTCATCTTTACCTGAGCATGAGCATCAGCTTAATGTCAGTTCTTGTGTAGATCTGCAAAGTACTTTTATCCAGAGCACTGTCACATCCGACCAAACTGCTGATGAAAATAAAACCTGGGAAGAGAGAACTGGAATTCTGTTGGGCCAGAAAAGCAGAGAGACTCCTGCTGCAGTGCACAAGTCTGAATCTGATTCCTGTAGAAATAAGTTCTTCATCAGGAAAGATGCACAGTGGAAGCCAGTATCGGATCCAGAATGGTTGAAGATTTTCAAACCCATAAAAGGAGATGGAAATGTATGGCATGGAAGAGACTGCAGCTGTCTCAGGACTGCACAAGAGATGAAATGTGCCTGCTCAAAAAGGTTATGTGCTGGTTACATTTGAGAAATAGAGAGGTATAAGCTAGAGCTATGTAGAAACTCAGTAATTTGTATTATCTCAAGTGATGGTTAAAGTAAGTGCTGTTCTAAAATCAGGCTCCCAACTCGAAAAGTAGTAAGTTTAAAATAAGTTCAGATAGTTCTTAAGGTATCATGGTTCTATTTTGATGTATTCATTTTTTCTCATCTCTTATCCCCAGGAGCAGAGTGGGTAGGAGAAGCTGCAATACCCCAGGGCTTGCCAAATAAACTAATTGAGGCAAATGCAGATTTAAAACATCTGAGGATTTCTTTGAAATTCCAAATGTTGCTTGTAAATCTGGTGGGTAAAATAGAGCTGGACTCTACAGTGACGTTCCTGTAAGGCAAGAAACAAACCTAGATTGTGTGTGATGCTTTAGTGACTGTGTTATTTCTGTTGAGGAATCACACAGTGGCTGGGCATGAATGTGGGGCATGGCTCTTCTGCACAGGCTGCTTTCCTCACTCAGGGCAGGAAAACGAGATGGGAAGATTTAAAGGACAGCAATCTGTCTGCTCTCCAGTGTGTTCTTGTTCATGGGACTCTATCCCTCTGCTTATGTTGGGGAAGGAAAAAGGACATGTGGTTGGGGATGAGCAGAATGAGGTTTCTAATGCTGAGAAGTGTTAGAAAAATACTCAGGTGTCTTAGTGGTGCTGGAAGGTATCTGAGGTATAAATGCTGCTTTGCATTTATAGAAGTGGTTTTATGCCTACACAAGCAAGGGCATTCAGAGCTAGGACATTGTGGATTTGTTGTGCTGGTTCCTCTCAAAAGCCTGACTGATTTACCAGCTCTGTTTCAGAAGGATTTCTGAAGTTCTACAGAGATTTCGTAGCTGCCTTTTAGATGGAGGAGGAGCAGCAGCTTTTCAGCTGGTAGTTTGACAAGTACAGTAAATGAACAGCTGTTTAAACCTGCTAAGAATTTCAGCCATCAAGTCTGCCCAACGTCCAGACAAATTAATGTTGTGGCATGGAACTATCAGATACACAGATGCTTTCGCTCTGTGTTGCTTTTAAAACAACACTGTTACAGAACTTGTTACTGCAGTGAGACAGACCTGCTCAGAAACAAGGTGAATGGGCAGCCCTTGAAAAAGAATGCTGTCCTGGCACATTCCCACACAGCTTAGCTGAGCTTCATGCTGCGTGTGGATTCCCTCTAGTTTCCACTGGCCATAAATCATTAATGACTCCATTCCCCATGTGTCTACCCTGACCTTTCTTATTTACTCCCCCAGGAGTACGTCTGACACTGCCATCCCTCCAAATCTCTTCTGAGGTTGAATCATGAAAACTGTTTTCACTTTTTGTCTAGCCCTTGAGGGGGCTCCAGGGGAGAAGGAACAAGTTCAACCCAGGCAGTGCAGATAGAGCAGATACCCTTCAGTAAGGGAGGGCAGCTCTACCCATTTGGGATTTGCTCTGAGCTGTCATGTTTTCTTGATGCCCACATTTGGTCCTGGGGCCCTGCTAATTGGAGACATTGACTCAATGCAAATCCCAAACGGTTTTCCAGCCTGTGCTGACTCTGGTTTACCACTGAATAAATCTCACCCCGCAGATGGGAGGAAGGCAGTAGTAGTGCTGTCTTCAATGCGGGCTTCTGTTAAGGCGTTAATGGCAGAGAGCAAACACCACATTCCTTCTGGGACTTCAGTCTGGATCCTCCAGTTTTCCATTGCTGGCTTGGTAGTGCTGATGATGTATTTTGTGTGTAGGGAAGGGTGCTGGCACCTCCCTGTCAGCCCAGCAAATATTTTTGACATGAGTTCTTGAATTCAGGAGCAGCCAACAAGAAGGCTATTAACACAGTTAAATACCTTAACCAACTGCAAGAGTGATTGTGAAATACTGGAGGGCAGGATTCGTTTCTGTGCTCTTAGTGACTTGGTTTATGTTGGACCAACATTTACTGCCTTTGGATTTTTATCTCAATTCTGGTTTTAAAGACAGAGAGTCAGCAGTTACCTGTTCAGTCTGCTTCCTTGGTTTGTTGCCCTGCCTCAAAATCAAACCTGTTTTTCCCCCTCCCTCCCAACCTGTGGATTTCTTCAAAACTGGCTGTGCTCATTGCATCTCCTCACATCCCCTGTTCTGGGCTGCTACAGTTTGTTCCCTTACATATTTTCAGAGCCTTTCCTTGTCAGAAGCATGCCAGCATGAGCTTTCCTCTCTTAAAAGAAAGCCTATTCATTGTATCCCAGGGTTTTACAAGAGAAGTGAAATGAGACACAACAGACACTTGTGAGCTGGCATCTCCCACAAGGGCTTTTTCTTTGAATGTCATCTAAAAATAACCTTTTTTTAACAGTCTTGCCTGGTCTGGAACATGTTGTTCCACCAAAATAAGTATCTAAAGAGTATTTAGTGAAATGTTGTAAATTTAAAGTAGCATTTTCTTTAAAATATACCTATTTTTAGGTTCACCCAATCCAGGCAGTGCTAGAACTGTGCTTCTGGTTTGTTCAGTGTGATGCAGAAATGTTTTCTTTTGGGGAGATGGTCACTATTTGATTTACTTGTGTATGAAGTGGAAATGAGCAGTTGAAAATGAACACTGCAAAGCTTGAAACTGCTGACAGAAACCAGGGCACGTCTTTGTACATGAAAACACAGCACAGGGGACAGAGGGCTTAGTCAGGGTGCTGCTGGGTTCCTGTACTGCTCTGGTAGATGATCAAGATCATTTCAAATGTGCTACAGCTTTTATTATTTCTGGTCTTATTTTGTGATTAATTGGTGCTGGAGCTGAGTGAGGGATTTGGTAACACTGTGATTTAAAGCATTGAAATGGAGAACTCTTTTTCTCTAGGGTAGAGTGTAATTGAAACTCTTCTTTTACACCTTCCTTACTTGTTTGTGGGACAGGTGTAAGAGAGAAGTTTCAGTCATTCAACATGCATAGTAAGTGCTAAAGACCTTTTGTATTAGGACAAGCTTGGGATGGCTGCAAGCCAGTGTTCATACAGTAATAATGTGCAGGGTATGATTTGTTGCTTTAACAGTCATTTAAATTGCTTTTCAGATATTCTTAAATACACTCAGATATACCCAGTGCTGAATGAGTATTTTGTTAAAGGAAGCTAGGGGAAGATGTATGCCAGTAGATTGTCTGCTTCCAGCTCCACACTGAGTGGCAGTCAGGCAACTGAGTCTTGGGTTCAGTCACAGTTTGCTCAAACAGCACTTCACTGTTTGCTGCTGTATTTAGAAATAAATAAGATAAAGCCTCTTTGGGGAAGCTCCCCTGTGATCTCTGAAGTGAGATGGTGACTTTGAAAGACTCTGAAATTCCCTTGCAAAGTACACCTCCAAATATTAATTAGCCCAGTGGTTGATTAAGAAAAAGAGAGTATGGTATGAGAAAAGAAGGAGTGCCAGAGTATTTGAAGGAGCTAGAGACTGCCTTTTACGTGCTGTTTGCAAGGTTAAATAGCTACTCAAGCACATGGTAGCTGTTCTTGAAACTGCTTCAATGTCAAACTGTTGTCCTCAGAGGTTGAAACTGATCTAATGAAGCTGTTAAACAGGGAACTGCTCTGAGGAACAGAGTATTCTCACATGCTCGATGGTTTTCTTGGCTCAGGGCTCATAATTATTTATGTTGTCCCATGGTTTTCCTTTGAAAGTTGAAAAAGGATGGCAGTACTGTTCCTGGCAATGTCTTCATTTCTTTAACAGTGAAGAAAACGTGGATCTGAGTTCTTTTCACTTGGATTCTCCCTGTTTGACATCCACCCAGAAAGGAGACAGGCCTCAAAGGTGTGAGAAATTCTGTGATGAAGAATTCACTCTGGAGATCAATACCTTGTCAGTGACTAAGCCAACAAACAGATGCTGCAACGCCACCATGGACCGAGTCAGTAGTTTATTGCAGAGCATACTTCCATAATTGCAAGGGGAATTATGATGGCAGGAAAGCAAATGTCTGCCAGCATGGCAGGACTAGGATTGGAATGGTGGGGCAGCAGGCTTAAAGCAAAGGTGGTAAAATACTTTATCAGAATAATTCCTTTCTGTCTCTGCCTTGGACAGTGTAAGTGTAAGAAGTTCAAACCAATATTATAGATACTGGTTTATAGATTTAAGTTACATCTAATTTATAAATTGTAGATATATTTATATCTAGAGATAGATATAGATATAAGCTTTTGAAATGCAAGGTTTTAGGATAATGGATGCTGGGTAATAGGTAATTCCAGTAAAGCACAATACCCGAGTATGCTTGGATGCAGTTATTTTGGGTTATTGGGCACTGGTTATTGGGCCTGGTTTGCCCCTTTCTCACTGCAGTACTGCTGTTGTGTGCACTGTGTGTACATGCATGTGAAGGTCTCTTAAAAAGCTGATACCACAGAAGACCTCTGTGTTTGTTACAAATAACACCACTTAGAGTCTGGAGCAGTGTAATGTAGTAGTAGTTTGAACTGGGACATTTCAAAGTGAAAATGATGATTCTTGGTGCGTTACAATCCTTTGTCACATTCCAAAAATGACCGTTTCGTAACTTTGGCTCACTTTCTGTCTCCTGCAGGACACCAGCTCTCCCATAAGTAAGCTGCAGCATGCGCTGGCTGAGTCTCGACAGATGGTTGCTGATCTGGAGCTTAGCACTCTCCTCCCGGCGAGCCCTCGCTGCAGTCCAAACAGCAGCAACATTAATACGGTATATATTGCTCTCCCATGACTAGATTTAGGTGGTCAGGAGTAGTGATTGGGAACATCCTTTCCCTTCCACTACAACGTTATGAATATCCTCCTCATGCTTTGCTGAAGAGAAAATTCCCGCATGCCATAGCGTGAAGTCCTTGGATTTTATATTGGATTCTTTATGGCTCCTCAGGGTTGTGGCAGGATTTGATTTTTGCCTATGTCTAAACAGATGGAAGGAAGAAGTCATTTTGGAGCAAGCTGTAGGAGGTCTAAACCAGAAGTGAACACGAGTATGACTGACATTCAGAACTGATTTATTATTTGTGGAAAGGAGGACAGTACAGGAAATAAATGATATATAGGATAGCTTTGTGTATGAATTTAAACCAGACTTCCAGCTTAAATAACTTCAGAGTTTTTGTGGGCTTCATTGCAGGGTCAGAGAACATACTCAATGGTCAAAGAAAATAACCTGTACAGAGCTGTCAGGGCAATTTATTTCACGAGTATGGACACTGATCAGGAGTTTATCTTGAGTATGTGGGGAAATAGGAATAATTGCAGGAGGGGTCACTTGTTTGTTGTCACAAATATCCTTGACAATTTCTACCTTGTTTAATGAGGAGATTGTACCACTTGTCACTAGGACAGAGTAAACTTGTGCTCATAAATATCACCAAGGGAGAAATGAGGCTTTTGGTGTTAAAACAGACTCAATGAGAAGCTGTATGCTGAAACCTCAGCTTTCTCCTGAAAGGTATTACATCTCTCTAAAAAAGTTGCACCCCTTTTATCCTTAGATGAACTTGACCAGAACAATGTTGCTGTAAGTAACAGACAAAATGATTTTTTATGACATTCAGAACCATAAAACCTTAGTTGTGCTGGGGCTGACTGGCAGAGTCTAAAGGTTGTGTGCCAGCGTTTGCATAAGCTGAAAGGATATTTTGTTCAGTACTTCATCTGCAGGGTTTCATTCAGCATGAGAGACAGCAGCAGTGTAGTCGTTTGCAAAGGCTGTCGTGCAGGAGGGATTGGGTAGGAGGGATTCCTGAAAAGCTCTCTACAGAACAGTGGCTGCTTGTGGCTCCTGCCCAGCCCCATCAGCTGTCTGGCTCCTGCTTTACTGGTTGGCACGTCACAGCTCAGCTAAACCGGCTGTCCTTTGGTAGTGAGCATGACTCTGCTGTATAACCTGATACTGCATTTTTGAGCCTGAAAGTGGCTCCTCGTTCGGGGTGGTTGCTGTAGTGGATAGAAAATGAAACAGGCTCGTGTTTACTGCTGGGGGCAGCTTCTGAACCACATCTGTAGAACTTTGATCTACTTTCAGAGTGGTTCTGGGGAAAGACTTGTCAAGCGTGTTTTTAATTCATCTACACAGGCCACATTACCTGTGCTTAAAGCCAGGTTTACCTGAGGCTGTTTTAAACTCTGCTTTAAAGCATGTATCAAATATAACCCTTAGGATTTAATCAGTAAGAATTTGTACGTGTTGGATTCTGTGCCCTGCTTGGGGGAGGGAGAAGAGGGAATGCAAAGCGTACCCTTGCTTCTCACCAGTTTGAACCTGGCAGCTCTGTAACTTGTATTATCTCAGTTCTTTGATTTCCACATAGTGTTTTTGCTCTACAATATAGACAACAGAACTTGCAGAAGGTCTTCACAGAACCCAGTTAACTGCTGCAGAAGAAAGAGATGCTAAGCTCCCATTCTTTTCTCTATGATCTTCTGGAGTATGAAGGTATTTTCAATTTGACTTTTTTTTTTAATTGAGGTTTTCTGTTCCCTCTTTATAAATGCACCTGCAATATTAATATGTTATGGACTTCTGAGATGAGCCTGGCACAAGATTCTCAGTGCGCTGCTCCAAATGCATTTCCAATAAAACTCTTGTGAGTTGACAGCAAACAGATATTAAGGCAACAAGTAATTCCTTTAGTCAAATAAACTTTTCCCAGGCACTTTCCTCATCCTCTGGGCAGTCAGGTCTTGCAGCTCCATTTCCGAGTACCTGCACGCTGCTTACTGTAGTTAAAACCCTTCTGTGTGCTACAGATAACGGGATCAAGGATGTGAACATTGTTGAAGGAGAGACTGGGAAGTGTTTTTCAGTGCAACTGCCAAGCATATTGTTCCTGGGTTCAGAGCTCCAGAAGCAGAATGTATTGAATAGAGCTGGTTCAGCATACAAAAAGCAGCCTTGCCCATAGCAGATTGTTTTTTCTTCTTGGATCAGGAAATTTCTCACTCTCTGATTATTTGTTTTACTGATGTGAATTGGATCCTTGCAGTAGGCACCGTGTTGTCTGGTTCTGAGGACAAATGAGTAACCAGATACGGTTAAAATGCTGAACACCACATGAAAATGAATAAGAACTAGCAACAATGGGGAGAAAACTGACAAAAAAAGGAGTCTTCCAGTGCTAACACAACCCAAGCCAAGGGGAGTTACTGCACAACAAGCTGAGTATGCAGCTCTGTGGCACTGGATTTCTTACACTGCTCACCTTTGATCCCATGCTCAGTTCTCTCTTGGTACACTCAAAATGCAGTTCATGAGCTCTCTCTCCCCTCTGGAGCCAAACCCTCTGTGTGCTTTCTTGTAGCACCCTCATGTTCTGCTGTTGCTGCATTAAGTCTGGAGACACTAAGTCTTTTCCCAAAATGAGTTGGGTCTGCTTAGTGCATGCTAATGGGGCTCTTGTGGGAAATGGATGCTGAGTAGCTGGAATGCTGTACCTTACTCTGCACAATGTTCCTATGTGGAGAGCTCTTCCTTTCCTGAAAAGAGCCCTCAGGTAAAAGAAGCTGGAGGATCCAAGCCAGCACTGTGACTTGCATCCTGAAACTGCTGCTGTTAGAAAGTTTCAGGAGCAAATCCCCCAAACTGCTGATGCAGCAGAGGGGGAGCAGACGCTGAGCCCACAGAAATCAGCTCATTTGCCTCAAATGAGAAAGGTTTGGTGCAACAAACGGACCCACAATTCACCATGTGTCACAACAAGAAGTAATGACTCTGCAAGTCACTGGCTGCTGCCAAATTCTGGTTTCCTTCATTTATTAAAAGGCACTGGATCACTGTGATTGGTTTGGTCCAAAGCAGCTTTTAGAGAGTTGATGGCAGGTCCAGAAATAACTAAATGTTTGGCCATTTCACATAGGGAAGTGATTGAACTGATATGCACTGGGTTTGGGGGTGGTTTTTAATTGCTTTGCAATCATTTGAGTGCAGGTGCACTGACACTGGGTTCATTTCCTGACTCGCTGGCCATGATTTGGCCATTTCCATCAGTGGGTTGTTTTTCCTTTAGGGAGAGAGTGTGTGGGGGAGAGTTGAACAACAAAGCAGTGAGTGGAAGGGGACGTTCAGTTTTGGACTGTGTGCCACTGCTTGAGAGTGGTGACTCGGTGGTTGGCCAGGGGCACAAAGATTGATCCCTCTGCAAAACAAATGGGGAAGGTTCTTATTTCCCAACACTGCAGCAGTGTCCCAAGGCCACTGCCATGAAATGCTTTGGTTGCTTTTCCTTATCTTTATATATGTATACTGGTTTCATTTTATTTACAGCATGGAATTTTCTATAGTAAATTGACAGATACATGATCACTTGTTATATTTTAGAGGAAATATTCCAGCAATTTAACAAAACCCTTCCATTTTCTGCAGCAGATGAAGACGTTTCCAGTCCAGAATTAACATGGAGACCTGAAGATCATCATCCCATCAGCTACGATGGAAAGTTGCCTCATTATTTTTCCATGCTTCTTTTGAGTGAAAGCCTCGCAAGCAGCAAAGAGATGTGGCTCTGCAGGAATATATTTTATCTTGAAATAAAACATAGAATAATGCCAAGATCAACAAAGCTATTTTTATAGCTGAGAGCTCAGGTTAAACACTAGCTTGGGTTTTAAGAATCTCAAGTGCGTAATTGTTACAACACAGGAACTATTTTTCTTATTCTTTTTTTTTTTTATGGTGGCTCAGAAATATTTATAGAGTATGACACAGCCAAATGTTCCTTTTTTATATAGTTGATTGTTTTAGTTCTGGACTTGTGGCCATGTAGAGGGAGATGAATAATGGTTATAGGAAGTTCCCAATTAGTGGCGTAGCCAGGAACTGCTCCTGCGTGGTTGAAACAGGAGAGTTGTCACCCATGAGACGGGCACAACACCACTTCCCTGTTGGGCACTGCTTGTTCTACCAAAAGCTTGTGTCATGAGGTGTGTCCAGTGTAGTGGGACCGGGGTTTTTAGCCTTTAAACTGGTTTTTAATCTTCAGCTATTGGGCAAGACACGTTCCGTTACCACAATATGAACTTCTTTTTTAACTAAAAGATCAAATAAGCCAATAAAGGTGACACCTTTGCTGTATCTTTCTTGCCTATTTAACACATTGTCTGACACGTTTAGTACTTCATTTATGGTGGTTCTCTGGGAACTTCAGCAACTGCTGAAGACATGAGGTGGCCTCGGCTGGGTGTGCCAGCGCTTTCCCTGTGTGGGGGCAGCGAAGGGGTGGGAGTTTCTGGCTCTGTCCAATGCCAGGAGTTAATTGCAGCAAAATCCACCGTGGTTTCCCCTTGTTAACTCTTTCCTGTAATTTTCTGCTCTCTTTTAAATTACCTTAATGACAGGTAACGTGCTCATGGCCTCAAAATTAGTCATTCAATTCTGATCACAGCTGCATCCTCCTGTCCCTCACCACCCGTGAGCATTACCCACAAAGGGAGTCTCAGCTTTTCTTCGAGTTTCCACATGTGTTTAAGGTGCATTTGATGCCTTTTCCTACAGAGAAACTTTCCAGGCTCCGTCCTCAGATCTACTGCTGTGGGTACGACAAAAATCCCCCTCAAAAAGCTGATGATAGCAACACCACGATGCCAATCCCAAATCTGCCCCAAAGCCATACCGAATGCCAAGTGCTGGAGACATGGGTGCCACTTCCCAGCAGGAGCTTGTTTAAATGTGTTGAGCATTAGCGAGTGAATGCAATGAACTCCCTGTGGATTTAAAATGGCAGCTGTGAAGTCATAGAGAAAACTGAGTTGAAGCGATGCAATGAGGACCAGTGGAGCCGCAGGGTTGTGAGTTGGAGCTGCCCTGGGTTTGTGGAATGGGGAGAAGGGGAATATTGGGGATTACTGATTCACCTGCAAACCAGTTGTGTTCAACACTCAGGCTGCCTCAGACTCTGCTGCTGTATTCCTGGAAGCTTTGCTCATACTCCCGGCAGTGCCTTTGCTATTGTGTTTTCGTTCTGAATTACTAAAGAAAGCAAAGCTGCTCTTAGGTTCCAGCCCTGCCGCAGGGTGGGTGTCCTCGATGCTGCGTGGCTTTTCCAACGGGGAATCACTGAGCGGCGGGTAGTGGCGGGGCTCCGACCCTCCTGGACGTGTCTGGAGCGGGATGAGGGAGGGGACTGGCGCGGTACGAGGAGCGGGACGCGGGGTAGAGCGGCAGAGCGGGGGCAACCGTCACCGTACGGCCCCGTATCCACCCCACCGGCTGCTT